>NC_056725.1:944842154-944879654 GCF_019279795.1 Protopterus annectens | reverse complement strand
TTGGTGACACTGTGTGGGCCACTCCTAATAGCCTTGCTCTTGGTCAAACTACCATTTGTGTTATTATTAATATTAATACAAAAAGAAAACTGTGTTGCATTATGCAGACAAATAAAACTAACAAATTAGTAATGCAAGCTGCCACTCCGCCAAGTACATTGGGTCACTGAAAAAGCATTTTTTTCAGTGACCCAGTGTACTTGGTGGAACGACAGTTTGCATTACTAATTTGTTAGTTTTATTTATATTAATATTAATATTAATGTTAATATTAATGTTAGTATTACACAGTAAGCTTGGACACCCTTTGTTGAGGGCCCTAAAGTAGCTGATAAGGAGTCGGTTGGTCGCACTGATAACTACCTTATAGTCTGGGCAAAAGGGAGCATAGCTAGTAAACCTGTGCCAGCCTTTCCCAGGTGTGTATGTGCATGTGTGTGTGTGTGTGTGTGTGTGTGTGTGTGTGTGTGTGTGTGTGTGTGTGTGTGTGTGTGTGTGTGTATGTGTGTGTGTGTGTGTAAATCAAACCTGAAAGAGTGCATGTGTCAGCTACTTGGACAGGGACACGAAGCACGGGTTGGACAGAGAGGGTGCTGGAGGCCTTGGCTTGGTCGGTCAGCTGAGATCTCAAATCTTTAGCTGTGCCAGTAGGGAGTCTTATTGGAGATCTGGAGAAAGAAGGAGAAACCAGCCCTGGAGTGGCTGTGGTCTCTGTGTGCTCTTAAGAGAAATTGCATTTGATGCAGAGAGCTACAACTGGAAATACTGTGTGTGTGCCTGTCATCCTCCCAGTGTACGTCCCCCACTGGTACCAGTGGTGAGGATTGAGGATCCTTGATTATTAGCTCAGTGGTGGGTCATCACACTTACAATCACCTTTTCTGATAAAATCCAGCATACAACACAAAACTACAAATGTTTAAATTGAAATGAGTTGATGAAACATATTAATTGATTCCTTTTTTTGGAAAAACAAGAAGTTGATAAATGAAGAGATACTCAGTTCGGCAGTTGAATTACCTGCAACAGCTGTTCAGTTGCACATGTGTGGTGTTCAAGATGGCATTGTAGCTGCTGGTACACTATGGCTGGGACAATAGAAACCCTGTCTTATCTATCATTCTAGCCTAACTCTAATGATTAGTCTGTGCAGCATCTTGCAGTTACAGTGACCACATGCACATAGTTGATGGAGCATGTAGTAGCCAGGTAAGTTTAATGACATCTGAGTGTTCACTAAACAGGAGATTCTTAGGGGAAGCTAAAACTTTTTGTAAATGGTGTGTGAATGATGCAGATCATATTTAAATCTTATTTAATAATGGGGAGTTACAGTACAAGGGGAATCTTGTTCATTAAAGTTAATTCAAACACAAGTGTACATTACTCTGTACATGCCAGTTATGTCTCTAACCCATGCACATGTTTTATAAATGTGCATCATGTCTATAACCCATGCACATGTTTTATAAATGTGCATCATGTCTGTATCCCATGAACATATTTCATAAATGTGCATCATGTCTCTAAACCTTGCACATGTTTTATAAATGTGCATCATGTCTGTATCCCAAGCACATGTTTTATAAATGTGCATCATGTCTCTAACCCATGCATGTTTTATAAATGTGCATCATGTCTGTAACCCATGCACATGTTTTATAAATGTGCATCATGTCTGTATCCCATGAACATATTTCATAAATGTGCATCATGTCTCTAACCCATGCGCATGTTTTATAAATGTGCATCATGTCTGTAACCCATGCACATGTTTTATAAATGTGCATCATGTCTGTATCCCATGAACATATTTCATAAATGTGCATCATGTCTCTAAACCTTGCACATGTTTTATAAATGCTCATCATGTCTGTAACCCATGCACATGTTTTATAAATGTGCATCATGTCTGTATCCCAAGCACATGTTTTATAAATGTGCATCATGTCTCTAACCCATGCACGTTTTATAAATGTGCATCATGTCTGTAACCCATGCACATGTTTTTTAAATGTGCATCTTAATTACAGAATCAGTATACAATTATATAGAGGGGAGCTCAACAGATGAGCTTATAGCCAGCACAGTTTGACCCATCAGAGGCCTGAATCTATTTTATATACTTTTTGCAAACAAGTGGTGGAAATGAGGATAAGTAGGGTGATCAAATATAAGGTACTAACATAAATTCTTATTAATGTAGCAATTTAAAACTATATTAAAACATCATCAAAGTATTTTTAAATTGTCCATGCCATTCACAGGTACCGTTCGATAAACTGCCACATCTCATTCCAGTACTGTTTTCCATAATCTACAGCAATCATGGTTAGCAAGTCTCCACCTTTATCATCAGGCATGAAAATGTTAAATTCATTTTCTATCAAAATCGAAAGCATCTGCCTTTCATGCATTGTGCAGTTAAACAAAGGTCACACAGCTTATTTAGCACCTCTTTTAATTACTATTCACATGCTTGTACAATTACAAAACCAGCTGGAAAAAAATTAGGCAAAATGTAGAAAACTTTTATAATCATTTTTACCAGTCTAATTATCTCTCCCATTAAAATGAAATTTCAAATTATAACTCATTGTAAAATATACAGCTTAATTAAGTTATCACTCCCTTCTACACAAGGTGCTGGCACAAAACACAAGC
Organism: Protopterus annectens; assembly: GCF_019279795.1. Taxonomy (NCBI): domain Eukaryota; kingdom Metazoa; phylum Chordata; order Ceratodontiformes; family Protopteridae; genus Protopterus; species Protopterus annectens. The sequence goes on along the minus strand of NC_056725.1, from coordinate 944,876,990 downwards.
CCTTCCAAAGGGAATTCACTCTGCCATTAGTAAATGCATAATCAGAAATGCTAAGAAATATATTTCTCATTATCCTAGTTGTATTGCTGCCCCCTTTGCCATTTGTAAGAGGCACACAGGTGATATATGCATTGCCTTTTGGCTTTGTAGATTATCATGCTATTGCTTTGTAGTTCTTGTCATGTGGTATATTTTAAAACACAAAGGCTGGGTGGCTATTGAGGTCACAGTGATTTCATGGGACTGTAACTGATGACCTGTGAACCTGGTAATTTCTTTCAATATCAGTAGATATTGTCATACCTAACCCGTCACCCTCTTCATAGTGTAATCCATTTCAAACTCAGCAGTGCTAATGAAGGCAGTCATATGACTCTTTTTTTTAACAGATTTACATTGATTACCTCTTTCAACATCATCCTCAGTCAGACCCCATTAGCTCACTGCCAGGTATCTCATTTGCTTAGTAGTGAGGTTCATGTGTTTCTTTCACTGAGAGGACTCCTGTGATCTCAGGTGAGAGAGATTATCAGCTGCACCATGTAAGACCAGCGAATGAGGAATTACTAAGTAAAGCAGAGGACAACAGTGATCATTCCTTAATAACAGTGAGATTTCCTACCAAAACTAGTGAGATGTGAAGTTAACTGTAAACAGCTCATGGTTCCACATGTCATGCACTATGCATCTGCCACGCCATTCTTTCTTAAGCCAAAGCAGTACTTTTCAGGCTCCTGGCTTCAGGCAGTTAGTATCCCAACTTTCTTGCACCAGGCTAGCTGATTTACCCTATCCTAGCCAAACAGCCAGTCTGGAAACCCAGGCTCTCAAAGCAGGGTCATCAGTGGCACAGATGTAGAACTTGCCTCTGCACCAGCAGGAAGCTCCTTTCTTAACAGGTTTGGATCAAACAAATATACTGATAACGTAAAATTATTCCTATTATTTAAAATTTTCACTGGTTAGCATTTACAATATGGTTATCAACATTATTATAAACACGAGCATACATTTCACATGCAAAAATTTAAGATGTATTGCGAATAATAAAACATTATGTTCCTTAATCCCAGTTTGCTTTTTAAATTCAACCTCTTCCACTTCATTACCCACTCAAATCTGTCTTACTGAAGACAGATCTCTAAAAAATGAGCCGCTGTTCTTTAAATAGGAGTATTCATCAGTAATGGATACTTTTCCGGAATAAATTGCTTGGACATTCATCCATGTGTAAATGAAAAGTGAGTCTCTTAACAATGCTAAAATTTGTTTACAGTTTAAAGCTGCTTCAGAATCTTTTTCTGTACTCAGGTTTTGAGAATCCTTGACCACTTCAAATGCATTTAAAATAAAATTAAAAAAGCTAGTGTTGTAATCATCGGCTCTAGTTTTATCAGAGGTAAACAATGAAAAAAATATGTGAAGTACCTAAAAGTCTCCTGTGAAAGCATAACAAAAAATGAAATCGACTATAATAAACATAATAGAGCCAACATTATTAAGATAAATGTTATCAAATCAAGCCAGAAATAAATGGAGCAATAAAAGAAAATAACATTTTTTTTCTCTGAACAAAACAATACCATATGATTTTTGTTGGGAATAGTAAGCTGTCATATTATAGTTTACTTTGTCATAAGCAGACTAAATTATACATAACATTTAAATAAACAAATTACATAACCAGTGACTACTAAATTAACTAATACCATCCACAATAATAATTGTATTTATATTATGATATATTTGTTAACTGGATGAGACTGTTAGGCACAAATACTTCACAGATGTCCTAGGAGCATCTCTGTCAAGAGACTCAGTAACAGTCAGACAGTTTGAAAGTAAAGAATGCTATATCTAAGTCAAAGACAACTTGTCATTCTTTCTATAATGCAGGCTCCATGACCTTATGCATAAACATATGTTTTGCTTCAGATTTATAGGATTCATATTTTGCTTGCCAAAATCACAGTATCCACATCAAATATGTCTTATTATAAGTCAAATAAGAATTGTTCCAAGCACCCCAAATCAGAAAAGATACCAGTTATGCCACCATGACCAGTTTATTGACCAAAAATACAATGAATAATAACACAGAAAGCATTGCAACATTTATTACATTTTAAAACACAGGAAAACATTAGAACATTACAGGCAGCATTGTCTGCTCAACTTCAATGAACACAAATACATTATACCCTCTGTTCACTTAATACCCAAAAAGCGAGAAGTGTACCTCTGCTCACCTCACAAAGTTATAAAGGGAAAGGGGAACAGAAGATAGGTTCAACCAGAACTCCTTCTTCTCCACCCACCAGCCTGTACTCAGGCTGTTTCCCTTTTCCTGTCATAACTGCTGAACCAAATTAAGCAAAGTCAATACCAATTACACATTAAACAAATCCAAACTTTTCTCACTTAAATCTATCCTATCTTTCTAGTACAAGCCCAATGGAGACAATCTATAAAAACTGAAAAGGCAGTTCTTCATATGTTCTTAGGACCCTTCCCACGGAAACTTCTTTATCAATCAATGACTGCAATATATCTGACTTTCCATCAGTGGGACACAAATTCTTACACACTTTACTACTACTCCCAACAGCAGATTTACTAGAAAAGCCATACTGAAAACCATCTATGACTTCACCTGCCAAGTCCCAGTTTCAAAAGTTTTCCAAAAACCACCACAGAACTGCCACTTTAATTGAGGTGTGGGAACATAGCCCCCATGCCAGTCTTTGAAATGGAGACTGTTCTGACCTAAAAAATTACCTCTCCCGTGAAAATTTTGTTTACCCATATCTGCTTGTCTGCTTAAATCCGGAGACAAAGCAGTAATTTGCTCCACCTCTGCCTCTTTATGCCAGCATTTCTGGGTAACATGCATTTTCCCCACAAGTGGAACAATCATGTGCAAAATGACAAACCGGCCAAACACATTTACCCCAACTAAAGGACCAGAAGGTCCTTGCCCTATCCCCTATATCCTTGCTGATCCTGGTTTGACTTCCTCCTCTGTTTAACCTGGTTGCCAACCAAATACCTACATGTCTAATTTCCCAAAACAAGGTCTTATTCACAGCTTTCAGCTTCCAGAAATGATGACCATACCACATTCATATACTACCTGCACACAAATGCTGAGCCTCTCTAATTCTCACAGAAAAGGCCGCCAATGGCAAAGTGCTTATAATACATGAAACCCAAGATTCAACTGTCCAAGGTCCATGCCCTAAACTTACCTTTCCTGTTCCTGCTGAAACCCACTAAAGCTGTCAACAAGTCTTTTGTCCCTGGAACATCTGCCTCACCCAACCTCTGAACTCCATCAGTGTTATTTATTTATTTGACATTTGTTGACCAGGAAAGTCTGACTGAGCTAGTGCCCTTTTTCAGCAGAGGCCTGGGGAGAAAATCTCCACAGAAAAAATAAACATTGTTACAACTCATAGTATTGAATAGAAAATAAACAATGTGTATGTTAATAAGTGTTAATGAAGGCTTATGTAATTGAAATCCACAGAAAATGATAGTTGCTCACATGTATAGGTAAAAATACAAAAAATAGAATTAGAGTTAAATAGAATAATGCTCCCAAATATAGAGGAAAAATGGAGTTAGGTTTAAATGCACACAGTCAAGTAATATATAAGGTAGACAAGTATGTGGAAAACTAGTAGGTAGATTCATTTTGACATGGCTGGTAGGACATGATTCAGCATTGTGCAGATTAGTTGCATAAGTTAAGTATTAGTTACTTAAAGGGTGAGTGATAGTGACAGTATAAAGGAGGCAGTAGTAGATAATAGTGAAGTGGTAGCATAGGATAGAGAGGTTGGGAGTGAGAAGTAGATTAGGGAGGGTGGATTCTACAAGACTTACTACAGGGGCAGGTCCAGGTCTTAAGCAGAAGCTGCTTTAGTGCTTTTTTGAACTCATGTATTAGCAATGTTTCTGATGTGCAAAGGGAGTTTGTTCCATGCTAAGGCCGGTGTGTAGATATATAGAGAGTGTCACCTATGTTTTTTTTTGGGGGGGGGCTTCTGGATTTCCAATAGTTGTTGGTCTGACCTTCTGAGAGTTCTGGAAGGAGTATATAGTGTGATAAGAGGGGTGAGAGAAGGACAGGAGGAGGGTCTACTTAGGATGGAATATATGAATGGAAGATAGAAGGAAAGATGTTGGTATGGGAACTCTAGGCAGTTTGAGGGATTGGCAGTGATGTGTCTCTGAGGAGTGGTTAGCAGCAAACCTTGCTACTTTTTGTTATAGGCAGATCCCAGTTTGGTTAGGAGAGAGGCTTGCCGGCTAGTTCGTATATTGAAATTGTAGAGAAGACTAGGAAGAAGGAAGGCATTGGCAAGAGTAAATCTAGAGTCTTTGTGAAAAACTTATTTCTGTATAGTAAACCAAGTGTTTGATGTTTTCTTCATAAAGTGATGGGCATGGAGGAATAATTTAAGTTGGTCATCAATGATGACTCCAAGCAGTTTGGTGTGAGTTTCTGCATGAATAACAGTGTTGTTAGGGGATGAGACAGAGAAGGTAGGTTTGAGATGTGTGGCAGATTTTGGTAGAAATAGGACAAGCTTAGTCTTTTTAGGGTTTAGGATGAGTTGGGTGTTAGAGAGCCATTTTAAAATAGAGTTAAAGGAGTTTTGGGTGAGGACATGAAGGTCTCAGAGTGAGTCTGAGGTAGAGGTGACTTTGGAGTCATCAGTGTATTGTATAAGAAAGGAATTGGGACAGGAAGAATGTAAGTAATTAGTAAAGATAGTGAAGAGAAGAGGACCAAGAATTGACCCTTGGGGAATTCATGTTTTGATGGGGACAGAGGGAGACATTGAGGACAGCTATTTAACTGATTGCTGTCTGTTAGTGAGATAGCTAGAGAACCAGGAAATTGTAGAACTGGAAAGGTTGAGGTCAGAGCGTGTGGAGAGTAGCATAGGATGTGAAACAATATCAAATGCTTTGGAGAGGTCTAGAAAGAGACATGAAGTAAGTTTGTTATTGTCTCTAGCTAAGGTGATTAAGATAGTGAAGGAGATGAGAGCAGTCATGGTGCTCTGGTTAGGACTTAAGCCATGTTGTGTTTATAATTAGGTTTTCTTTGAGTAAGTAGGCCAAGAGTTGGTTATGTATGCATTTTAAGGTATTTTGGACAGGGGGACTATATTGCAATAGGCCAGAGGTTAACTAGTTCTGTGACGTTACCGCCCTTATGGAGGGGTATAGTATAGAATTGTTTCCAGAGTAAGGGTACAGTGGATTCACTAACAGATTGTTTATAAGTATAGAGATGGGGTAGGCTAAGGAGTTTGCAGCTTCTGAGGAAGAAAGGAGGTAGGTTGTCTGCAGAAGAAGAACATGGCTTGAGCTTGAAAAGGAAGTGTTTTATATAGCTAGTGGGGACAGGTTGCAAAGAGAAGGAGTTATTGTTGTTAGAGGGAGAATTGGGATCTAAATGGATTGGGGACTTACAGGTCTGCATGGCTGGAGTGGAGGGATCTGTAATGCTGAGAGAGATAGTAGTTTATGTTAGTTTATTGATAGTGTCAATGAAATAGGAGTTGAATATGGTAGCAGTTTTGAAAGACACCCTTGATCACTATAAGTAAAAAACTAAGAGCTCTCATAAAATCATCCAAAGCAAATTTTGAGAGAAAAATAGCTAAAGACTCAAAAGACAATCATAAGGCATTCTTTAGCTATGTTAGAAACCTGGGAGGAAACTCCCAGATATGCTCAGAACTAGTCAAAAATGATGTGAAGATTACTGATCCTACAGACATTGCCAACATACTGGCTGACAGGTTCAGTGCAAACTTCTCCCCCCCAAAAGGAGAGATATCTATACCAAACGATTGCAGCCCCCCAAACATTTCCAACGCCCAAGTTAAAACTGCTCTCCAAAGCAAAAAACACAGCATCCATGGGACCCGACGGTGTCCCCGGCTGTGTGCTCCACGAACTCAATGAGGAATTAAACCCACAACTAGGACAGCTATTTAATCAAAGTCTTACCTCTGGATATGTACCCAGGAGTGGCGCACTGCAACTGTGGTCCCACTTCACAAAGGCGGTGCTTCCACCGACCCTGGAAATTACCGCCTATTAGCTTGACAAGCCTTATCTGCAAAGCCATGGAGAGGATCATAATGGACCTCATAAATAAAGACATAGGAATTTGCAGACCTTGGATCCAACCCAGTTTGGCTTTGTCAAAGGCAGATCATGCCTTTTAAACTTGGTTGACTTTTTGAAACAGTCACCAAAGCCATTGATGAGGCAAAAGTAGTCCATACAGCCTACCTGGATCTGGCGAAGGCCTTTGATACAATACCTCACTCGGGTATCATTGAAAAACTCAGCAGCTTAAATGTTAACCCATACATCACAAGATGGGTTGCAAACTGGCTGAGTGACAGAACCCACAGGGTCAGAGTTGCTGGCGCCATGTCAGACTCAAAGCCTGTCACAAGTGGGGTCCCACAGGGCTCAGTCCTGGGCCCACTCTTGTTTGGCATCTACTTTTCCGAAGTACAAGCAAACACAGGAGGGTTATGGCTGACAAAGTTTGCAGATGACTGCAAACTGGGAGCCATAGTAGAAAACACATCTGACACAGATATCCTTCAGAAGGGCCTCACAGAAACGGATAACTGGTGCCAGAGCCATGGCCTAAAGTTAAATGCCAAAAAATGCATAGTCATACCCTTCGGGAAAAACAAGGTTACCCCTAGCTACCAAATAGGTGGCAATCCACTGAGCACAGAAGAAGTTATCAGGGACTTGGGGACCCAGGTTGATTGTAGTCTGTCATTCGACACCCATGTAGCTAAAGTAGTTAGGAAGACCTTCTACATTGCCCACCTTATCATGAAGGGATTCTCATCTAGATCAAGGGAGGTCATGGTCTCCCTTTACTCATCACTCATCAGACCAATGATTGAGTACAATGCCCAATTCGGAATGTATCTGACCCGACACTTGCAGCAGCTGGAGAGACCACAAAAGTTCCTCACCAAAAGGATAAAGGGACTCAAAAATCTGTCCTATGCTGCCCGACTGAAAGAACTCCAGCTCTATTCAGTCGCCACGCTTGCTCAGAGGTGACCTTTGCCTAACATACAAGGCCATGTCAAACCCAGATTTGATGAATATGCTTCACCTCAAAAATCTAGATCCACCAGAGCCACAAGGGCGGAGACTTAAACCTCGACACGGCTATTAATAGGACGTGCTGGAGGGATAGATTCATCACCCAAAGACTCCCTATGCTGTGGAACAAAATCCCGGTATATGTGAGGCAGAGCACCTCGCTGGCCTTGTTCAAGAGAAATCTTGACCAATGGATGGGAGATCGCAAATATACCCCAGGGATTACCTCAGTGTCACTGCTCGACAGAGGCACAGCAAAATAATGGGTATAGTTCCCCATACTTAAGGGGTGGCGTAAGCCACAAAACGATGGGCTAGGCTTGTAAATGCCCTCGGGCAGATAGCCTAGTATGAACCTATGAACCTATGAACCTATTAAGAAAAGGGTTAGGTGCTGAGGGATTACCAGGGTGTAAGATTTGATTAATAAAGTTCTAGAATTTTGGGGGGTTATTACAACTGGTTGTTTGGGGATTGAGCTAAAAGTTTTTCTTGTCATAAGTAATTTGTTTTTTGGTGAGGTTATGGAGTTCTTTGAAGGTTTGAAGGTAGATGGATGATTTAGTCTGAGTCTAGAGTTTCTAGGCAGAGTCCCTTTTCTGCATAAGAGAACGAGTTGATTGGGAGAGCCAAGATGACAGGAGAGATTTGACTCTTTTTTTCCTTAGAGGAGGGAAAGAGTTTAGTATGCTTAAAGAAATGTTTTTAAATTTTTGTACTGCATCATTAAGTGGTAAGTACAATAGGAAGGACCAATTTATAGAGGCAAGTGTGCTATTTAGTAAGTAGGGATCAAAGTTTGATAGGCTACAGAAACCTTTTAATTTGTGAGTCCCTGAAAACTGTGGTGTGAATCTTTAATGCAGATGGGAAAGTGGTCACTGATGGAATCAGGTAGAGATGTAGGGTGGTGGTATGGAACTGAGTTTGACACTAATACCCAATCTGTGATGGAGAAGGTGTTGGTAGGTTTGTTAAAGTGTTTAGTGGAGCTGATGAGTTGTGTGAAGCTATGATGGTTGATGCTAGAACTTGGGGTGTTGGATGTAAGGGAAACCAGTTGATGTTGACATCCCCTAGGATGATAATTTCATTAGATATATTGTGTGTGAACCAGGAAAGTATGTGTTCTAGTACAGGGATATTGTCACCAGGGAGAATATATAGCGGCTAGGGTTAATGTTTTTAATCATTTAGTTTGCAGTTCACAGTTAAGAGTTGTGTTGTCTAAAGGATAGAGGTTTATGTGTTGAGAGTATATTAGAGCCATATCTCCACCTTTCATTTTAGGTCTGTCAAGTTGGAAGATGTTGTAGCCATAGGGTAGTAATTCTTTGTCTAAGATGTGAGGTTTGAGCCAGGTTTCAGAGACAGTGCTATTATATTAGGACAGTATTTGTCAATTAATGCATAGAATTCACTAATTTTGTTTAGAAGGCTGCGAATGTTGAGAGAGAGGAATGTTAGATGCTTAGAGGGGGAGTGAGACATGTGGTAGGTAGGTAGAGAGGAATGGCAAGTGGAAGTGTTGTTGCAGATGGGGCCTGGGTTAGGGTGGATGTCTCCTGAAAGTAATGTAGATTTGAAGGTGTGGAGTACTGAAGGAGAGTTGAGGGGGTGGTACTAGTATTTAATTTTGATTTTAGGGCAAACTCAGGGGTGGGGGGAAGTTTTGATTCTAGGAAAGGGTGGGTTGAAGGTAGGAAGTATTGATGATGATATGGTAAAAGAGGGCTTTGTTGTTTAGAGTGTAGTGAATGGAAGTTGGGGAAGTATGGAAGGGATTTACAGGGATGTGATATGTGGTGCAGTAGGACAGGAGTATTGGAAGTGTGGGTGCAGTGAAGAGGGTGTGAAACATGGTGGATATGAGAAGAGTTGAGTGAGGAGGTGGTATGGTAGACAGAAATATAGGATGAATATGAGTGCTGGTGTAGAGCTGGTGCGAGTTTGGTTGAAGGAGTGAGTTGAGAGATTAAAGTGGTATATGGTCAGAGATTTGAGAGAGGAGAGAAAATGTGTAAGAGGCAGATAAGGCAATAATGTAGAGAGTGTGAGTGTTATTTTGTAAAACAGAAAATTAGTATACAGAGTGAGTAAAGTTAATGGAAGGTAATGTATAAGGGTGGGATGAAGAGGATAAGAATATATTGAGAGTGGAGGGTAATTAAGGAGAAAGAGAGAGCAGGGAGAAGTCAGGAGAAAACTGGGAATGAAGCATAGGGAGGATTAAATGAACAGGCAAGTAGATTGGTTGTTTAGGAAAGGGAGGGATTGATAATAGGTATGGAAGGAGAGAATGAGTGAATGGCTGGAGGGAGAAAGAGTAAGTGTTAGGAGGGTGGGAGGAGTGTAGCTAGCTATAAATGTAGTGGATTCAGGGGTTGTTGGGAATGGGGGGAGGGTAGAGGAGCATAGTGAGTCTGAGCAAAGCGAGGGTGAAAGGACCGGGCAGACCCAAGATCAGTGGATCACTCAGTTCTTGAAACTATCAGAGAACCTTAGAAGAATATGTTAAAATGGTGAGTGGAACAGTTAAGAGGGGGGATTATCCTGTGAAGAGTTAACAGTGGAAATAGCCCTACCAGTAAAGAGTGTAGAGAGAGAGAGACAGTGGGTGTCTATAGCTTCAGATCACTAGTGTAGGACAAGCAGAATCAAGAGACAAAAGCTAAGATGGGGCGGGGCATCCAAGGTTAGTGTGCAAACCAGTGCCTGGATGAAACAAAATTTCTCTTTTAGTTCCTTTTATTTCTTTTATTTTTATTTTATCTAATACAAGTTAGTAACTCTGTATTAGGGTAGAATATTTGGGAGATATACATGGAGCCAAGTAGCAGTTCAGTCTCTTGTGATTCGCAGTTGTGTACCCTTTCTTGGATAAGATTTTCTTGTTTTTTTGGCCAAGAAGACAGTTTTTCAGTCTGGTGTTCTCGGGGGGTGGGGGAAGTAGAGGGTTGCAAAAATTCCCGTTGGGAAACTGTAACAAATAAGGAGAAGAATAACTAAGGGTGAAGAGGTATTGGAAGGAGGCTAGAGGAGAAAGAGAAGGAGATGAGGAAAAGGGGCTAGGAGGAAATGGAAGGGGCAGCAGAAATAAGACATGAAAGACCAGGAAATGGAGGAGTGAGAAGTGATAGCAGTCTCAGAAGAGTGCAGGGTGCAACAAGTTAAAGAGAAGTGGGAGTAATTCAGCTAGAATTCAGTAAAATGCAAAAAGTCCACAAAAAAATCAGTTCCCCATACAGTTAGGAATATAGAATGGAGAGAGGAATAACAGTTTAATACTGTGTTAAATTTGCATCGGCATACACAATTATGACACCTAAGTTAACAGTATAGCAAAAACAGTTCAAACTGAAAAAAACAATTCAAGGAAAAACACTTCAAGGAGGTGGCTTCTGTGAATGCCTGAGCTTAGTAGGAAGAAGAGCCGTGCCTGGAGATCAGTAAAGTAGCTAGCTTCAATTAAATGGGCAGTTTAAACAGTTCTATCTCGCTAGCAAATGAACACCTCTACTAGCAGTTTAGAATTCAGACAACAAAATCACAGTCTGAAACTCACTGTATTAATAATAAATGAGTACCTTCAAGTGCAGCGAAGCACCTGGATTTTCTTAGTTGAGTAGAAGAAAACAAATAGTACTTGCTATCAGCCATTCAACTGTACTAGCGGTTTGAGAGCTGAACGATAAAGTAACAAGCAAGGGAGCCTGCAGGATTTTTTGCAGGGGGGTGCAAACCCGGAGCTCTGCCCCAACCCCACCCCCCTAAAAGCACCACCCCCAAACCCCACCCCATTCACCCCTCCCACACGCACACACACACACAGCCATTCCAGTATCCCATTAATTGGCTATTTCTCCCCAGTTGCCATAAACACTGTTCAAAACTCCTGATGTGCATACTGTTTTATGCTTTACTTCTACAATGATTACAGATATTTGGTTTTAATTTACAACTTTTATTTCAAATTTTAGGGCCTCAGGACCAATAGCCTAGTAACTTCCTATTTTATAGCACAAACACTGATAGACATTTGCTAAACTTAAACAAAGCAATAGTCTTACAATGAAAACAGACTTAGCATTAAAACTTCTCTACCTTTGAAACTCACATTCACTGAAACAGCATTGAAACCCACATTCAAAGAAAATGCATCTGGCCAGTGGCAGGTTAAGTTTACCTTTGGACTGCTTTCAAATCATAGGCCCTTTGCACATATTTCAGAACCATGCATAACTGCTTTGATTAATCATCCTGATTATATAATTGAATTATATCCCTTGTTAATACAGCACCACTTAGAGAGTGTGTTTTATAGTTTTGAACATTTTTTCCAGTAAGCAATGAAAAAAAACATATGAACCAATAATGACAAATTGCCCAGTTCAGAACATTTCAACCATAAATGGCCAGTTAAACATCTATCATTACAATCCACCAATATCAGTCAATATGTACAATCTCTGCAGAAGTAAAAGTCATCTGAATAATTTCACATTAATGAGATCTGAAACTAATGGAGAGGTTGTTGCTAGAAAACAGCTTTATATTTCAGTGTTTCATTTACAAATTCAGTGCCTGCTCCCCTTAAACAATAAATTGCCTATGTTACATTTAAAAAAATGCTAAGCTTGTATATTGCAATAGGAATAAGTGGCAAGCGGAAACATAGGTTCATAGTTACTAGGCATCTCATCCAAAGGATGACATACTCAGGACTGCAGCACTCCACCCCCTTAAAATACAAATCTACATGCGGTGGGAGTATAATCTACCGCCCTCTACATCAAGATGCAAGTATGCTACCTGCTGTGCTACTAAGACTGTTTTGAAATTCTACACCACACTAGTGATACCTTTTGCTAAACAAAACAGTTGCACATTTTAAGCAGACTTAGCATGAGCGAAAGTAAACTTCTCTTCCCTTAAAGCTCACAAATCCTTGAAAATATATTCCACCTGCTAACTCTAAATAGGGCATTTCACTCTCTCTCTCTCTCTCTCATACACACATACCTCAGCCTGTGAAAATCAGTACAGTTGAGAGGTATGAGTCACACACATACATCCCCTGACCTCCTTAGAAAATGGATAGAACAAAATTGTTTGCATTAGTATGCATTTTCTGAGGATATGAAGTCTAAAACTCTACTACAGTCTTCAGTGATTTGCCAGAAATAACACAATTTTATGAGAAACAATCTGACAATATGAAGCAAAAATCTGGATAAGTGTGAGGTATGACCCCCCCCATACACCCCTCCCTCCCTCCCTCTTACAAACACACACACACACACACACACACACACACACACACACACACACACACACACACACACACACACACACACACACACCCTTAGTAAATGGAATCTTTGCATAGAGATTAATCCAGATACAATGGACCTTAGAAAAATGGAACACTTCTGCCTGCACATAAACTAACACAGCAGTGCATAAACCAACCCAGCATAAGCCTGCATAGAGATTAACACACACACACCTTAGTAAACGGAGTCTGCATAGAGATGAATCCAAACACAACAGAGCACTTCTGCCTGCATATAAACTAAAACAGCACGGCACAAGCCAAAACTGGGCACTGACAACAGCTTGTTCCTTAGTTCTTCATGTTTACAATAACACGTTGCTTACATAAAGGGCTGTAAATATGTAAGTAGGGCTGTTAAAGCCTGAAAACACTTACACTTCATCCACATTAAATGGAGCAAGAAAAATATTACATTATTTCATAATTATTCCGAAGTAATAACAAGGATATGAGTAACGATTAGAAAACTGCAACGTTCTTTGCATCATTCTGCAAAAGGAAACTTCCCAACAATCACAAAACCATATATTCAGCATTTCGGACTAAATATGAGCATTTCTGTGACATATCCATATGTTAGCAAGATTCTGTTACAGACTAAAATTAAAAAGTAAACTTTCCCCTACATTTTAAGTCGGTACTGATTATATCAAACACTGCTTTACTCTTTTAAGTTTCTCTCCACAAGACGTTGACACTCAACCCTATGCCATCTTGATGCTGTCCCCATAGCAACATAAATTAAGAACAACAGGAGCTTCAGACATTTTAGTTTTTGAAGCTAGTACGAGCATAGCTCTCAACCTTACATCTCCAAAATGAGGAACATTAGCCATCATAATGTGGAACACAAACTAAGATCTTACAAACAACTTCAGCTGGGAAGGACACAGGATGGTTAAATATGCTGTTTTTACTTAAACAAGATATTTTAATTAATATGATTTCTTTTTACAATGGGTATCAGCTAAAAAAAATTGCTAACACTGAATGTGTAACAGACCCTTTTTGGTGTGAAACTTCGAGGACCATGAACGTTTTAAGATCCCTCTGCTTTATATAAATAAACAAAATGGAGCACTTCTCTGGCAGAAAAATCCTTACCTCATCCTGCATATAAACAAAAATGGCAGTGCATAAATGGATCACTGTGACTCTGCAACCTTTGCGCACTTTTGTGTTTGAATTTACGTTAGCGTGCAATGCACACCTCACTTCCTTTTTCACCAACTCTGCATCAACTGTGCATCCAGTGCCCTCAGATAAACCTACCTGAGTCCTAACGTCCTGTACCTATTCCTCAAACCTCAAAAAAATCCTGAAATCTATTGCAATCTTGCACCTCCATGCTGCCCAATAACTTGCTTACCCTCTCCACCCCATGCCAGTACCCAATAAATCAGGTTGAACATAACTATCATTACCTGCTGCTGTCAGAGGCTCCATTGGTAGAACTCCAAGGACCGGCTCCTCTGATGCTCTGCCCTTCTGTCTGGGTCATTTTTTTCATTTGCAGCTAACTGAAGATCCATCTCTTTATGCTTCCTCTGATCTCTCATTTGACAACCTGCGTTGCACGTCAGACTCAATGGGGTTACTGCCAAAGGCATTTCAGCTTCCTTAAACAATTCCTCTGACTGAGCTACAGTTTCAGCCCAATGTTTCTTCAAGGACATCACCGCCATATGAAACAAGAAACACAACATTTAATAATATATACATCCTCTCCTGGAGACCCTCCTCCCCAAATCCCACCCTGGCTGTACTCTACTCTTGCTACCCAAAATATATCTATATTTTTTTATTTATCATATTAGTTTTTTTCTTTAATTGAGGCTGTCACCCAAATAGTCTTATACCTCACTTCCTTCCAGTTCACTACTGTTTTTTTTTTGCATCCCCCACAACCCCTGTAAATATATTTATATATATATATATATATGTATATGTATATATATATATATATATATATATATATATATATATATATATATATATATATATATATATATAATTTTTACTACCACACTATACCAGTGTAGCCAAACTGTGTCTAAATCATACAGACCAATTCTCCCTGGCATCAGTGACAAAAATGAAAATAATATGGGATCATCAAAGATACTTCCCACTGTTTACCCCGCCTACCCTAGGGCATTGACACAATAAGCCCTGCAAAGTAAAATGCACTGCCTGCAGGCAAGCAAACTATTACAAGCTTAGCTGATAACTATCATTTAAAATCAAACCCTATACATTGCATCTATGAGAGGAGACCTTAACCATCATGCCAACCACCTCAACAATCATAACTCTAATTATTATGCCGTGTAGTTAACATCATATCCCAGCTGACACCCAATCTCAGCATTAAAGCGGATCACTGAGCTGAGGACCAGAGCTAATCCCTGCCTGCAATACCCATAACCCCTTTCTATCCTCATGTGAGTCCAGCTTCCTACTACTTTTCTCTACCCAGTGAATTCCACCTTTTTTTTTTTTTTTTTTTTTTTTTTGTACAAGGGAGCAGTGGTGAAGTTTCAGTCTTAAACTTTCAGCCTGCCTCAACTGGGGACCATAAGAAGTAACATGATAAAACCACTGCTTAGCCCTTTTCCTGGATGGATTGCCATGTCATTTTCTCTTCTTTCCTCTCAACCCTAAAAATGTCCAAACTCCTTGTGCAACCCTGCAGTCACTCACACATGAGGAACATTCAGCCCTATAATGTGAGGAGTCCATAACAGGCCCAAGACCTGGGGAAATACAGGTACAGAATAAGCAAACATTTCTTTTTCTTTTATTAATATATATATATATATATATATATATATATATATATATATATATATATATATATAAATCGTAGCTTCTAGTAAACATTGTAGCACTGGCACAGTACAGGTGCATGTGTGACCCTAACAGCAAGGAATAGAATAATGAGCACATAAGCTTAATGACAGATGCATTCTGCAGGGAAATTAGAGTTAAAAGCTGCACTATAAAACCCAGACATGAATCTCCCTCACAAAGTCTAGAAGGGCACCAACAACTAAATGTGAAACCTGTGCAAATCAAATACCAGCCAGACACGATATATGTCCCAGCCTGCTGAGCCAACCTTTCACTGGTAAATTATGACAACTCTAAAAGGTAAGTGCCATTGCTGTTCTGATTGAAGCAACCACTGTAATTTAACCTTTGAAGGAAGCTTGTGACTTTTGATATATATATATATATATATATATATATATATATATATATATATATATATATATATATATATTTAAATAAAACTGGCATAAACAACTTGACAGAGACTGGCCAGAATGCACTAGAAATCTGCACCTTTACCAAAGCTAACTGGATGGTATGCTACTAGCCAAATCCTCAGTGTTGCAAACAACCACCAAAACAGCCAAATACAAATCTTAAGGAAGCTACTAAAGGGGGGTTAGTAAGTTCTCACTAAATATAATTGAGAAAAAGTCCAGCATGCAGGCTGGGACCCAGGCCTGCAATTCCTAAGCACAAAACTTCATATCTTCCTTTATCTTAGGAGAAGCAGTGATCTTCTCAACATAGTTTGAGAATACCCACTTCATCTCTGTGGTGTTGGAGGGAGCACCATTGCCTCATTCCTAAAGAGCTTCAGTCTTTGTGTATAGTTTTGTATACTTTAATAGTTTTTCTTAGATAGTTTTCAAATCTGCACACCCTGTTTTACAATGCATACTGTTTAATATGGAGTGTTATGTAACTCTGTTATAGACTATTAGACTTTCATGCTGTATAATTTGTAGGAGATGTTTTGGGACCACAGTGAAGGTTTACAGCTGGAATCTGCTTACCAAGGAATAAAAAAGCAGATATCTAGATAGAGTCTAATAGATGGACCTTGCTTCTTGTAGACATGCAAAGTGTTTTAAATGGTAGTATTTGATTTGTTCTGTTAATTCAAAAATTAATGAATTAATTTAAAAATCTTATAAAGATGGGAAAGGTGCTTTATACATAAAGATGAAGTCTGATTTGGCCTCCTTCCAAGTCACACATTTATCTTCATAAGGACTCAGTAAGTTAAGTTTGGTTAGAAGGTAATAGTACAATCATTCCACACCACTGGGAGCTCTGGAGGCTAATTTTGATAACCAAGTGCACAGGAGATTTGTCAAACTAATGGTTTAAGAATAGTGGATTTTAGAGAATAATTAGATAGTTGCCTCACTACAGTTTTGTTAGTCAGTGTCTTCCCTGAATCATTTTATCTATTATCTGCTAAATAAAATGAATGGACAGAAGGATATGTTATGTGAGGTGGAAATTTCCAAGGATTTATGTGTCCTGAACATGATGATAATGATGATGCCTTTATTAAACTACATCTGACCCCCTCTCGAGGTACATAACCTCTCAGACTATCTGAATGGGTTTAATTGGCAATGAATGTTTTGCCAGACAAATATATCTTTCTTTTTTTTATCCATTACTCCTGTACGGCATGTGTGAAGACAATATTTGCAAGTCTACCATTATAACACATATAATTTAAAGAGTACATGTTCCTCTTAGATATTGTCAGATCATGCTTCACCCTGTTCTAAAGCTGGACTCTCCAGAGCTTCTGTCTCCTTCCATGTATTGGATGAAGATCACTGTTTTGGAATATCTGAAACCAAAACATGCTGACTGCATTGTGTACATGGATAAATCCAGGCTCAAGTAATAAACTGTCTGTTAAAGGACCCAGATGGGAGGAGATGGAAATGAACAGCCATTACTGGCCTATCTATGTCAGGCTGTGAAAGCTGGACTGAGCAGCTGTTGTATTGGACTTTAGCAGGGGCTATGATTAACAGCAGTAGGAGGAAGGTAGTCAGATATGCAATGGCTAACCAAGCAGCATTGCAGTTAGAATTCAATACATGAACCATGAGCAACTATTGTGAGACTTCATTTCCCTGATGCACATGCCAGATCCATGAAAGTGATGAGGCAAGGGATAATAAGGCACAGACCTTTCCTTCAGTGTACTGCACCACAAAAGGGCCTTCAGGGGCTGTCAAGTAGTTCTCTACACAAGGGACAGTTATGCTTCATCCTTAAAGGGTTCCTTGGTTTAGGGAATGCTGAAATTAAACTCTGTTCCACTGGAACAAGGCAATACTTCTCTAGTTCACAAAGAACAGGAGAACTGTAGGTGGTACAGCACAAGACGGAAGGCTCTTCATGGCTACCAGGGGGAAGGTTTCATGGATAGGAGGTGAAAGACCTAGACAATATCTAAAACCAGAAAAGGTAATCTTAGAGATCAAGTATGCAATTATTTGACAATTTTGCAATATTCTGTGGGATATGCTGGAAGACCATATGCATATGAAAATTAAAACAGAAACCTGTGCGATGACTGTGCAATGGAGAATAGCTTATTAATTTACAAGAAAGTTTGTACATTTTTATTGTGTAGCAATAAGGCATGCAATATTGTTACAGTGAGAGGTTGAAATGCAACTTAAAAAATGGACTGTCTTTACATTAACAGACAACTTGTCAACCACAATCTTCAAAAATATACCTGTGAAATAAAGCAATTGCTAAAATACTCTTAGAAGCGTTATGGAGGCCTTGCTCCTTCATAACTATACATCTCTAGATATATAAATTTATTGAACCTTCAGGGTAGGGAAACAAATGCCTTAACTTCATGCTGCAGCTTTGTGTATGACTTTACATTGAAAAACTTGAACTGATGAGAAATATAAAGCCATGTTCATGGAAAAACTGTACTGCCACTTCCTGCCCTTTTCTCCATGTCCGGTAAAAAATGTAGCCTTAAGTTGTGCATTAGATGTATGTAATATACCACAGCTACATTTAAACAGCCATTGACAGATAAGGTATTACACAAGATTAGGTACATTTTGGATTCATTTAAAATATCATACCTACAAGCATTTATTTTGTCTCAGCAGAGAGTTTCAAGTGATGCCACCTTTATCTAGGCTAAAAGATGAGGACAGGGGACAGCTGCTTTCCTCAATTTATGAGAAAGACATTTGGCAAGCAGTGAGCTCCATGGGAAAGGAGAAATCCCCTGGTGTAATTAGGATGCTGGATGAGGTTCAAAGATATGTGGATGAGGTTATACAGTCTGAGTCACAGACTGTGTTGGCTGTGCCATTAAATACATAACTAATTATTCCATCTTGGAGAAATACAGCTACCACAGTCATCCTGAAATGTGAATATTGCCTACTACAAGCCACTCTCCCTGCTCAGTACAGACTAAAACATGCAGAGTGTCATCATCCAGACTGATGTGTTTTGTTCGAGACAGGTGCAGTCCGAAAAGGATCAAGAGAATGTGATAAGGAAGGGTCCTCTCTGATATTTAACATTCATGCGGAAAAGGTTCTTGAGAAGTTCAAATGAAATGGCCTTTATGAAATCATGATGGATATGAAATAATGTTTTTGAAACCATGTTTGTCTTTGTCCTTGCAGATTCATTTTCTGCTAGAACTTTTCAATGCATCCGCCATAGCAGTTGAAAGCCATCTCATCTTGATCTGCATCCGCATAAGGAAAGATACTGAATGGGGTAGCCATAATCCCTTTTGCTATTTGTGTTAGCAACTGGAATCCCGACCCAGCCCAGGTCTTAACAGATTGTGCTAGAATTCAGTGGTGAGGGAAGAAAATCATTACAGGTGGACTAGAACATGAAGTTAACTTATTTGCAGATGCTCTATGGCTCTTGCTTTCCAAGTCATGGTGTTATTAACCACTTTGGGAGGATCTGGCAGAAATAAGGATATATAATGCATATGCCAAATGAACACAAGAGGGAAACTTTACAAAGTGAATCTATATCTTGAGTTGTTACTAAACAGATCTTTTGTTTTAATTGCTGATCTACCTCCTTCTAATCCTTTGGGATAAAACTAGCCCCACAACATAGAGAAATGTGGCCTGCAACTAAGTGTGAAAAAAATATGTCTCTTAATTATTTTAACATTCTACAGAGCTTCCTGCATTAATACGTTCTGACCTATATAAAGAAGCAAATAGGGTCCTGGGATTCAAGTAGTCTAGATTCAGAGGATCTTTTTAAACACCTAGAAAACAGCATTTTAAATGACCAAGCCCTGTGGCATCACAGACACCAGTACTATTTAATCAAAATGTGATGAGCCATCAGATACTACTATAAAGAAAAAAAAAATGATGTACTTAAAAGAGCCCCTTTCAACCATTCATAAATTAAGCTACCTTTGTTGTTTATGTCTGTGACTTATTGGCAAACATGCTGAAAATAAATCTGCCAGCCTTTGTGCAATTAACTGTAATATCAAAAGCAGCATCAGAAACACTGACTTCAAACTATGACAAGCCACATTTTCATGCTGGCATTCAAAAAAAAAAAAAAAAAGAAAACTTGATCCTGTTATCCCGCAGTTATTTATTGAACTTATTGCTGCACACATAGCCTTATCCTGCACTATTTAATGTGTTGATTTTAATTACTCTAATAAATCAGAATTAAATAGTTTAGAATTAACAAGCATAATTTGTTTCTGTCATCCCTTAGCAGCAGTTGTTTTTGCAATGCAGTCTACGCAGTTTGTTTCACACTCTTTAATGTGTTGATTTAATATAATCATGGTAACAGTCACAGTTACAACTAAAGGATAACACATTTCTTAGCTTTGAACCTAACTGTTCTCACTCTCTTTAAAGGGTGCACCATGACAAAGTGCCATATAGTACTGTAAAAAAACTGTATAATCTATGCTGTTCAATTAAACATTCACATACTTGTACCAATTAACATGTTCTACCAAGTACTTGCTATTCGTATTAAAATATTAATAAGCAAAGGGCCTTAAATTGTGCTGTCCTAATTAAGAACAAAGTGTTCATTAAAGGAACCCCTTAACAGATGCTCTAAAATAGGAACAGTAAAACAAAAGCAAACGAAGAAAGGGAAAGAAAGAAAAAAACCCTTGAAGCATGCATATTTAAATTGTAACCGAAAGATGTAGTCATTTACATATGATACACTGGGTATCATAATTAGTCCTCTCAAAACACAATATGTTTAACAGCCTTGTAGCCCATTATAGAGCAGAAGCACAAAATGAAAGTTAAAACTCCTATAAAGAAAGGAATACAGGAACACCATGAACTAACACATGTACACAACCTCAGTAGGTAGATCAAAGGAACCTGTCTTAACATGCCCAAGAACTGCAAACTGCTGTCTTAAAAGTATAAAGCACCACACATCTGTACAAACAAAAAGCTATAAGAACACCAAACACATAATGAGTAGCATGTGAATGGACTATATTATACAGAATCCATAAAGTGAGGAACCCTTATCTTAGAATAAATCAAGAGGTCATATATTGGCACATGCTAGGCAGGCACATTTATCCATCTCTGATTATAATAAAAATATAGAATATCAGTTAAAACCTGACATCCTAATATACCTGTATACCAAAATCAAATAGTAAAACAAATATATACCCTCTAAATGATATAGATAGTGCAGTAATTTAAATACTTAATCAGTACAGGTCTGTACTGTCTGCAGTTCCCAAAACTAATATTTTAGGAATTAGATACTACTATGTGCATGGATTAACTTAACTGCAAGGCCCTGCTGTCCTCTGTGTTACATACCTACTAGCTGAATTAGCTATACTGACATGAAATCTGTATCCCTTATGCCTCGACCGTAACCTTTCCATCTCCTGTTATACATTAATTACTTTGGCCTCTTCTAGTCTTTCACATATAAATGACTAAATACTATAGCTGCATATTTCTGTAGTCTTTGTAATTCATTCTACTACTTTCAATTCTTTCTACTACCTTCCTTCCACTTTACTCTCCCCACCTCCTTAAACTCCCAGTAGCATGCTGCCTGTTAGTATCAGTTACTCTCATCTTGCATTGCTTAAATTCAGTCTCTATTTCTATATCTCCAGGTGAGCCAGGAAATGTGTGCACAACATTACTGTTTTCAAAAATAAAGTACATAGCCATTTCTGTCTAATCTGGACAATGACTCATACAAAAACTCAAAACGAAATAATTTATAAATGAGTTATGTCTCAAAAACACTTCCAGTCACTGGTCTTCTCTAAAGCAACTACTAATACCTCTCATCATATTAGTGCAAGAAATCTGGGCAAGGCCTAAAATAATAGGTTCATAGGTTCATAGGTAGGTACTACGCTATTTCTCAGAAGGCATTTATAAGCCTAACCAGAATGTGTTGGCTTTCGCCTCTGGGACAAGAATCTATCCCTCCAGCACATCCTATTTATTGTTGTGGTGAGGTTTAGATCCCTAGAGCATGTGGCTCAAGGGGATATGGTTTTCTTTAGGCGGAGCATGTCCATCAATTCTGGGTTGGACATGGCCTTGTATGTCAGGCAGAGATCACCTCTGAGTAGGCGGTATGCAACCAAGTACAGCTGGAGTTTCTTCAGTCGAGCTGCATAGGGCATCTGTCTGAGGCCAGTGATTCTCTTGGTGAGGTACTTCTGTGGTCTTTCCAGCTGTTCCAGGTGTCTTGTAAGGTACATCCCAAATGGGGTGTTGTACTCTATGATGGGTCTGATGAGTGATGAGTAGAGGGGCACAATGACCTCTTTTGTTCTAGATGTGACCGCTTTTGTGATTAGGTGGGCCACATAGAAGGATTTTCTAACCACTTTGGCAATGTGATTATCAAAGGAGAGATTACTATCTACTTGGTCCCCGGATCCCTTATTACGTCTTCCATATTTAGGGGACTACCACCTATGTGATAGAGACAGAAAAGCCCAAAAATAAGGAGAGATTTTAAACACTGCTCTTATAATCTTAGAAATTTGCTAGAATAACAGGTGCTGAGTTAACATGCATTGTCTTAAGGATAATAAGTAATTTTTGCTATTACTTGGTGACTTCAGTCCTCAGTGATTTGGCCAACAATCTCAAACTTTATGAGGAACAGACCAAAAATATGAGGCACAAATCTGGGCATTCTGCAAAAATCTGGACAGTTGAGTGGTATGGATCTAACTGAGACTGAGGCCATAGACTATTTTAGTCAAACTTTTCTAAGCATCCTCAGTTGTGTAGTTCCCTTAAGAAGAAAGGAAATTAAAGTATCTCTTGTGCCATGGCTAACCTCCAAATCAAAATAAATGATGACTTTCATGGGCAAAGTATTTAAAATAATGAAAACAAAAGCAAACAAGTACAGCCATTAAGAACTATAAATACTTTAAAATAAAAGAGAAAAACACATTAAAAAGAGAGTGAAAAGGAATTATTTCTCCACATTGAAAATAGCAAATAGGAAGAATCCATTTTTTTCTCCTCAGCTTAAAGTTGAGGGGGACACCAGATTAAATGAATGGTGCTGGTATCAGCATAGCTAGATCTATCGCTTTCTTAAATCATATGACAGATTTGATTTTCCTCATTTTAAAGATTGCATCAAGAATATCAGTAAGGAACTTTAATTTACTATTACGGTTAGTATGCAAGCTATGTGCTTAACTTGGACTCTGAAGCCAAAGATAATTATGTGCCCTCCTTTATTATATTAGGAAATGAAGAAATAACACTTAGATGTGTTCTAAACTTATTCAAAGTGGCAACATCTATTCAGACCCAGTAGACATAGCAAATGCATTAATAGACTGTTAGTCCTGAAACAGCTCTCTTTATATTCATGAATCCTTTACATCTCTTGATATCATAAAGGAAGATCTACAGAAGATATTTTCTAAGACCAAAAATACTACTGCCATGGGACCTGGTAATTTATCTGGATACATAACAAATGGTGCCAAATGTACATTTGTGGAACCCTCCTTAAATTGTTGAACTTGTGGTTAGATGCAGAATTTGTCTGAGAAGTATGGCATGCTGTAGTGGTGATGCCCCTATACAAGAGTGGGCACACAATGGACCCAGGAAACTATAGCCACATTAACTTGAATATTCTGGTTTGCAAAGCCATGGAACACATCACATCTGACCTCATAATCTGTGATATCAAAAGCTTTATCAAGTTAGACTAATATCAGTTTGGCTTTGCCAAAGTGAGATCCTGCCATCTTAGTTTAGTTAATGTCTTCAAGAAAGTCACACAGGCTGTAGATTGTGGTTATTCTGTTTACAGAGCACATTTGGATGTGGTCAATGTATTCAACTAAATCACCAATGCTGACATTGTTAGGAAGATAAGTGATCTACAAGTAGATGCACGCATGGTGAGGTAGACAGCTGGCTGGAGGATGGAACCCTGGCATTTAACATGGCAGGCACCTCCTCAGGATGCATGAAGGTAATCAGAAGTGTGCCCCAGGGCTCAGCACTAGAATCCCTCCTTTTTGGTATATACTTCTCTGATCTCTAGTCTAGAGGTTCGGACCTTTCATTAACTATGTTTGCAGATGAGTGCAAACTAGATCCTATTGTCAGATGTCCCTCTGATACTCATTTGTTGGAGCAGAAGCTAACCCTTATGAACAAGTGGTATATGGAAAAAAGTTAAACTTAAATTTTTGAAAAGGTTGCATTGTCCTATTTGGTAAACAGTTCTGTCTTTCAAGGAACAGCATGTTCAAGGCTCCACTTCAAAATGGTAAAATATTCAGGGATCTTGAAACTTGGGTCAGTAATTCCCTCTTCTTTGACCATTGTGTGGTAAAAGTAGTTAGAAAATCCTTCTAGTTACCACAACTTATATCTATAGGCATATTGTCCAGGTCAAACAATGTTGTCATGCCTCTGTGCAGCCTTAATTAGATCAATTATTGACTACAATGACCTTTAGGGATTTTCCTGTCTAGACATATTTATATTCCTAATCAAGAATAATGTGAGATACCAGGAAAGGCTCAAACTTCTATCCCTTTACTCATTTTTATAGGTACTTGCAATGTGATATATGTAACAATTGTCTCATGTTTACTGACCACCACCTGCTACTTAAACAAACTGATAAAGTCTCTGAGAGATGCAATTATTTAATGCTGTTGGAAACAAAACTCTCATATGAAAACACTAGAAATAACAAGCAGGTTATCAGTACCACAACACACCACAGTAAATCTATCCAACAGATAGACTTACATATGCTGACGCTCTTAAAAGCAACCTGCCTAGCCTAAGAAACAATTACCCTCAGCAACCTCACAAATTCACAACACAGACAGTACCCACTTTCAAACAAGCACCAAATAGTTACAGTGTAAAAGTCCATAAGCAAATCTCCACACAATCCAACATTTTTTCTCCTCCACTTGTCTTCTCTACATATAAAAGAGGGTGCCTCTCACACAAATGGCTTTCTGCACTTACTACATGTCACATTTCTCTTCTCCTCTGCATTTTTATGCTGCTTACTTGATTTCACCCTTTATTCTGTCCTATCCTTCCATTTCTTTTCCATTTATAATATAAACATAGTAGTGACTTTGCTGTGTAGCCCTTGCATGGCATGGGATGTCACCTGTGCCTATGTTATATGTGTGAGCAGTACTTTGATACATGTATGGACACGCATCACTGAATGCATGGCACCTGACTTGGAAAATTTTTGAAGTTTACATTTGTGATTTTGGACAAAGGGAAAACAGAACCTGGAAAAGGAAGTTGGAAAATGTGTCCTGAATACCGTGAACTGCAATGGCAGCTAAGATTGAATGCAAAAGCCCCAGCAGGTTCGAATGAAGCAATGTGTATTAACAGTTTGTTAAAGTTCAGATCAGCTAAATTGGAATAGTTTTCTAAAGTTGATATTATGCTTGCACAATTCATTATGTATCATTTACCTGGTTATTATATACTGTATTTACTTGTTTCATGAATTTTATAAGCTTGACTTTTTAAAAATATCTGACTACGGGGATTTTTTATACCATACAATAACATACACAACATTTATGTTTAATATGTCTTATATTGTGTTTTAATTAAATCATGTCATTAAATTTCATGTCATATGAAAGAAACTTTGGATATTTAAATGAGTTTGATTGCTCTTTAAATCATTCTGATGAAGTCCAGGAAATTTATGAGGACAAAAGCTCTAAATTTTATGATTAAAGTTTCCTTGTTGATGTTTTCATTTTTATGCTGCTAGGCATAGGCCAGGTGATCTGCTGTGTCCTGAATACCGTGAACTGCAGTGGCAGCTAAGATTGAATGCAAAAACCCCAGCAGGTTTGAATGAAGCAATATGTATTAACAGTTTGTTAAAGTTCAGATCAGCTAAATTTGTAATAGTTTTCTAAAGTTGATATTATGCTTGCACAATTCATTATTTATCATTTACCTGGTCATTATATACTGTATTTACTTGTTTCATGAATTTTATAAGCTTGACTTTTTAAAAATATCTGACTACGGGGATTTTTTATACCATACAACAACATACAAGACATTTACGTTTAATATGTCTTATAGTGTGTTTTAATTAAATCATGATATTAAATTTCATGTCATGTGAAAGAAACTTTGGATATTTAAATAAGTTTGATTGCTCTTTAATTCATTCTGATGAAGTCCATAAAATTTATGGGGACAAAAGCTCTAAATTTTATAATTAAAGTTTCCTTGTTGATGTTTTAATGTTTATGCTGCTATGCAAAGGACAGGTGATCTGCTGTAGGATGGTCCATATCTCAGCATGATATTAGCCAATTTTGTCAGTGAATGGCCTACGTGTGCAGTCTTTAAAGCAGCAGGGTCATACTATGTTGTCTTTTATAAATACTTAATCCCCCATTGGGCCATATCGCTCAACTTTTATCACATTATTTTTTTGCAGTCTGGCCACATTATCATTTTTTTTTGAATTTCTGCCATAGTCTCTGCCATATCCTCCGGGGCTTGAAATGGAGATCAGTGAACACATTTAGAACTAGACAGAAATTATCTTCTTGTGGCATACCAGTTTAATTGCAACTGTTTGTTGCATAGCTCACATGCTCCCATTTGTTTATTTTTTGTACTCTACTTTATTCTTTTGGCCATGTCACTCTTTCACCATCAAGGCTTCCTCCTGGCCACTCATTTGGCTCATTTGGCCCTTGATGATCTTATGATCATCAGTATCATGACCCATTTATTCTCCCAAGAGTGATAGTTGAGTGGACTGGGAGTTTTGCCATTACCTGTGCAGATATCAGGGGTTGCTCTTTGGGGTCATAACATACCATGCATGCCTAGTGTGCATTCTCCCTGAGTAGATGCAGTGGGTATAGCATGGAACTATTACTCATTTTTGTGACTGATGTAGAACTGCAGATCATCTCTTCTTCTGAACTAAGTACATTATGCTTGTTTCTCCAGTGTACACCAGGGAGATTAGTAGCATACTGTGTACCACAGACGGGCATCACCCCACCAAGAGAGGTGAGCCACACCTTAAATATTTACCCTCTACCAGCCAAATTCTGGCTGTCTGGGTTGTACTCAGAGCTCTGCACATCAACACCAATAGTACTGACTTACATTTATTTTATTATAGTTGTTTTTCAAATTATTTGTATCAGTGATTCACTGGGAGTTATTGTAAAATTTACTACTGCAGGAATACTAAAATAACCAGTGGCAATCCAGTATCTGTGTTCATCAATATTAATGCTTAAAAGCTTAGTTTAATTAAGTATATAGTGAAGTAAGCATGGTTAGTGCTAATAGATTTACAATTGCAAAAAAATATCTAAGTATTTATAGTATTACATATAAGAAAGTTACAGTGTATGTTCTGTCTCTGCCTCACTTGCACAATTATTACTTCTTCTTGTTTGGGGATATAGCCAGATAAGTCCAAGTCATTAATTGTAACATTGTAAAAATTCATGACGAGTGATGGCAAATTTTCTCAAATAAAGTTTGGCATAATGCTTAATACTTCACCCTATAGCAAACAATGCAACAGTACTCTTAAGAATGCCTTCCTTTTCTTATACCTGAAAGAAAAGTCTCATTTCTGTGCTTTGTGTTTCCTATATCTGATGTTACATGAGGAGGTACATTGAGGTCTGATAAAATGTAATGCCATAACAGTATCTAATGCGATCGGACTAGCAAGCTACCTCTCCCTGATAAAGAAAAGTTCTACCTTCTTTTAAATTTACATTAACTCATAAAATATAGAATATATTGTGCTTATATCAGGGTCTTACCCTATAGTTATATGAATTGCATAAAGCAGTCAGTAATCTGTGAATACCTTATACCAATGTATGTTGCACATATCTGGGAGCTACAGAACAATACAGCTCCATTCTATTGTGTTTCATTTGTAAGAATAATATTTCTGCCCATTCTTTATGTGAAGTAGGCTTTGTTTGGAAACTTCTAATTTGGGGTTATGGCATAACAATAAGAGTCCATATACCCCAAGTATATACATGTAAGAAATACACATGTTGCATCCATTCTAGTTTTATGATGGGAAGTTTCATTCCATTAGTGTAAATAATTGATGTCTGACTCAAATGGCAGTTTTTAAGTATCTTCTTGTGGAAGCAAGATTAAGGAAGACACTATTTGATGGCCACAGTGTTAAACAGTTAACACTGCAGTGACTGACAGATTTGATAAGAACATCTTGACCTTAACCTGTTTGCTGCTCAATAAAATTCAGTGGCTTCCTGATAAACTCATTTTCAATTTAACATCCATGCTTTCCTGGCAGTTTGCTAAATTATACAATGAAAACTAACCATTATTCAAAACTATGGGTGACTGGACAAAACAGTCAGCACATTCATTACTAATCTAGCAATAAGTAGCAGGAATAAGTCCGCCAAAATAAACAAAGCAAAAAGAATACAAATCCATGTGCATGCAGCTACTAATTGCAAAAGCTACATCTACCATATTTTCTACTAAACTAAGAAATGAAACCCATGAACGACCAGTGAAAGCCAAATTGTCTAAAGGCACACACACACACACACACACACACACACACACACACACACACACACACACACACACACACACAAAAAAAAGAAAAACATAAAACATGCTCATAGAATGTTTAAAATATTTTTGCAATGTCCAAAGTCTGCTGGAATCTCTACATAAACATCAGGATGAGTGCACACTCCTGATTCTCAAAATAGAAAAAGTGGCAAAAGTAAACATATCCCAATATGCTGTGCCAGTGTCAGTAAGTACATATCCCAGGGACATAGTGTACATTAGGGCAAATACGCTGCTCAAGATGGCAAAAAAATGTCTCAGAGAAGAAAATCAGATATAAAATATCATTATTTAAAAAAATAAGTAGATCCCCTTTGTTTTTGAAATAATAGGTTTGCATAATAGTAATAATCCTCTCCTGCATAGGGATCATTTTTGCTGAATGTTTTGTTTGAGCATGTGGTCATCACCCTCATGATAAGACTACACTTGTCATGAGTGACCAGGCATTGTCCTTAACCATGTTATTCACAGCAAGCTTATGTTACTCTTTCTTTACAGAGCATTCCATAGGTGTTAGTAAACACTTGTGCCTTTACCTGTGGTTACATATTTTATTTATCTGCCACAATACTTCAGCTGGCATCTGAATACCACATTTATTATAACAGCCATTTTTTTAAATAGATGTTTAACATATGTGAATAACATTGCAGTCATTTTAAACCTAGTTATCATCACTGGTCTTGTCTGCCTGTCTGTCTTTCTTTCTGATAGTGGCTCATCCTGTATCTATCTGCTAAATTTCATATTTTTTCCAGGTTTACCTTGATTGTGCTTTTATTATTTTTTCCTTAGGTACATTTGCATTCTTTTCAACTTGGGAAGTGTTAAATTGCAATAAGCTTTTAGTATGCAATGGGAATCAATATAGTACTTGAATAACATTGAACAATGGAAAAAATACAAATATAAATACCACAGAAAAAAAACATGAGCTGACAAAATAAGCTGCAACTTCATGTACAAAAGTGCTTAAAGGTTATTATTGAAACGAAAGCAAAAACAGCATTAGTATTGCACATATTTAAAATACAGTCTTAGACGCACTGCATTGACAGAGGCAAGGCTGATAAGTAATGGCACTGTTCATGTTTTGTGGGAACAATTGCACGATTATATGATAAATCCAAGTCAAGGCTATCTTTTAGTGTTCTAGGCTTGACTGATAACAGCTGAATAGAATGGCTATTCTTTCTAATATTATATATACTTGGAAGCAAATAAAAATGATGGTTATAGCGAGAGAAACAATATTAGTCAGCACTTTAGAATAGTAGGTGATAATTTCTGTGTCCTTTTGAACTTGAGCTAATGATGTCTTTTCTCATTGTAGGTAAGGCAATGAATTCTGAGAGGATGAACAGTAATGAAGCATAGTGTTTTCTAGCAAAATACATAAATATTCGCTAAATTACTAGCAGTTTTACAAATTCGCAGATTTCAATAAATAGAAATTATGGGAGGTTTCAAGGTTAAAAACAGTTTAGTTTAACAATCTAAGTTTTGACTTGTTTTACACATTTTCCAGATTTTCTACCATTTAGTATAAGAATTCTCTGTTTCACAGATGTAAATTTAGATCATTATTGTAATCTGTTAGTGTTCTGGAAAGCAGTCCCTCATCCCTAGAATGTGAAGAGACTGAAATATCAGAGGCAAATGAGAATTTTTAGCTTTCGGATCTGATCATACTGAATCTCTTGTTGAAAAAAAATGTGGACTTGTTGGAAATATCAGGATTACAGTCTGTTCCTGTACAGTCCTTGAAAAACATTGACACTTTCTTTCTATCCATCTTTCTTCATTTCTTTCTTCTTCCCTTCCCTACATCCCATATTTTCTTTATTTATCTATTTATACATGTTCCGCTCAGCTAGTTGAGTTGATACTTAAGATAGTTAATTATTTATTTTCTTGATTTTGCTTAGCTAATTTATTTAGCCTTGGTGGTCAATATTAATTTACAAATGACACCCTGCAGGAAATCTCCATGAAGAAAAGTTCAAAATAGGTATCATATTATTATTATTATTATTATTAATAGCAATAATAATAATAATAATAATAATAACAATAATAAATGAGCTAACAGATACAACTGTTACAATTTCTGAGATCAACTGGATACAAAGAGTACTTATACATGCAACGGTATGGATTCAGTCAACTACATTACAAGAAATTTATTATGCTGGAAAATCAAGGTACACTGTACATTAAACATTCAGTTATGAAATTATAATCTATATGCAAAATTTAAATTACAAGATAAAATGCAGTTGGATTTATTGGTGTAATTCAAACCACCTGCCAGTAACTTAGTTGTTACTCACATGAAGATTCTGTATGACAAGACTTGGAAGGGCACTATGAAAATGCCTAGGAATTCTTAGAGTTAATGGATTTAATATCATCACTAAGGAACTGCCTAATGAGTTGAGAGAATGTTAGAAGGTTTGAAGGCTTTGCACTTCTGTAACAATGGTGCTCTAGGTACATGGCAATGAACATCTGCAGTTTGCATCCGCTAAAGATAAACATTTAAGCACCTTTATTTGGGATGGCTGTATGGGTCTAAGATTTCAATGTTTGCACCTCATTAGTTGAGTATATTAGGGCAAAGATGAGTGCAAATGATTTTGTGAAGGGATGAATGTAATTTGGAATAGTTTAAGCTTGTTGGCTAGGTTCAGTAATCCAGTTTTCTAGATAGCAACACAATGGTTGCCTCAGTCCTAATCTATCACTGTAGAATCTCAACTGAGGAAGAAATCTGGTTGGCTGATCTTCATTCTGTAACTGAGAAAAAATGATTCCTTAGCCAAGATCAGCATGACAAATTAAAGGTAAGAGCTCTGGCTCACAACTGCAGGGTCTTGGGTTCATCCCTCTGGTCACTGTCTATTTGGACTTTATATGTTATCTCTGTGCATTTATGAGTTTTGAATGAAAAGATAGAAGATGTACCAGAACCATGGGATAAATATATATCAAACTGTTTGTCACACTACCAGCCCAACTATCTGGAATTTTGTAAATAATTTTTACGTCATTTGTGAATATTGATATGCTTTATACAGAACTGTATGTTATGTACTGAGCTTCAAGAATGTAACCACAGTATACCCTGCCGGAACATAGAACATTAACTTGCAAAACTTAAGAATAGATGTTATCTCTCAGTTTTAGTACAATAGCAGACACAATGTCTAGAGCTAGAAGTTTTTCTATTGTCTTGAAAGAAATATAATTACTAGGTTTGAGATGTGGAGGTGTTTTATTACTTGACGACTTCCTAGCAGATGTCAAGATCCAAGATGTATGTATTTCTCACACAGAGATGTGAAATTCTGTTAAGTTTCTGTTTAGCCTGGGAACTGAAGTCAGGTAAGAAAGAGTGATGCCATCCAAGCTGGGCCAACAGTAATGTTTGATATTAATTTGGGAACTAGCGATTGTGCATTTTGTATTTAGTCTTGTACCTAGCAAGAACATCCACTCATCATCATCATCTGCACTTACCTATCTGTAAGTAAAATTTAGGCCAAAGTATCTCTTTTAGATATGGATAGAAATATAGTAAAGATTACTTTAGTTGTTTTCTGTATTGATCTGAGACTGTCCTGCAAAGTTGTTTTAAAATATTTCCTCTGATTTTGAGCTCTGAAGTAACTGTGTTTGTGTGCTGAGTATTGTCTTTTTCTTTTATTATTTATTATATATATTTAAACCTATCTTTGTGGCTGATATTTGTGAGACATATGTAAGCTCTTAGAGTACTTGCATATCTATTTGGTGACACTGTACAGGCCACTCGTAATAGCCTGGCACTTGGTCAAAACTACCATTTGGATATAGTAACATTACACAGTAGGATTGGACACCCTTTCTAAGGGCTTTATAGTAGTTGATAATAGGGATTGGTGGCAGTAGAAACTACCTTATAGTCTTGGCAGAAGGGGGCACAGCTAGTAAACCTGTGGCCTTTCCCAGATGAATGGGCTTGTGTGTGTGAACTACTTGGGCAGGGACACAAAGCACTGGTTGGAAAGAAAGGGTGCTGGAGGTCTTGGCTTGGCCCCTTAGCTGAGATCTTAAACCTATAGCTGTGTCAGTGGGGATTCTTATTGGGGATCTGGTAAAAGAAGGAGAAACCAGCCCCAGATCAACTGTGATCTCTGTGTGTTCTTAAGGGAAATTGTACATTACTGTCTGTGTACTTGTCATCCTCCCAATGTGTATGTCCCCTAGTTGTTGCCAGTGGTGAGCATTGAGGCTCCTTGATTACTGGGCCAGTGCAGGGGCATCACATATTAATTGGATATCTCACCACTACCAACCAATTAATATGTGAGGCTCTTTGATTACTGGGCCAGTGCAGGGGCATCACATATTAATTGGTTGGCAGTGGTGGGATATCCACATCACATATTAATTGGTTGACAGTGGTGAGAGAGACACATCAAATATTAATTAGCTTGTAGTGGTGTGGATATTGAATTCCTGTAGCTTGTGCACAGTGGTCACTGAAGGTGTTTGTACTGTCATTCAGCCATGCAGTGAACATTCAGAGTTTCATATCACAATTGTTTATTTCTTTTTGGTAGCTTAGCTAGTCAGGGAGAGCTGGCAATCATGTCAGCAGAGGAGTATGCAAAGCTGACAAAGAGCCAGTTGGCTGAGATGTGCCAGGCTAAAGGACTAGTGCATGCCAACCTGACTAAGGCAGAAATGATTGTAGTTTTTGGCACAGCTACATCGCAGATCAGCAATCAGGAGGACAACCAGGCTGGCCTTGGAGATGGACAGGTCAACCTTTCCACAGAGGATTTAAAAATCTGTATGGAATTAAACAAACTTGAACTGGAGGCCAAGCATTTGGAAATAGAAGCAGCAGAGAGACTGAGACATCTTGAGGGTGAGGAAAATGAGAAACTGTGATGTCTGGAGCCTGAGGAGAAGGAGATGCAGAGGCAACATGAAAAGGAGGTGCCGACTCTTCACCAGAGTCATGGAGGTAATGGGGAAGGGAGTAACCAAACCGCAGAAGCAACAAAGGTCAGTAAATTTCTTCCACAATTTACAGAGGGGGATAATTTTGATAGTTTCATTCCTATGTTTGAGAGGGTACATAAACAGTATAATCTTGACCAAGGGCTCTGGTTATGGTTCCTGACCCCCCCTTACTCCATGGTAAAGCTGTAACTGTTATTTATAAACTGTCTGATACTGATTGTTTAAATTATAATACAGTCACAATGTGTTTGTTAGAATGCTTTAAATTAACACCTGAAGCTTACAGAAAAAAGTTTTGTGAGCATACATGCAAGGCAGATGAAGGTGTGTGTGTGAATATATTGCTGACTAAGCATTTATTTTCATAGGTGGGTGAGCGGATGTCAGGTCATCACTTTTGAAGGGCTGGAAGACCTTTTGGTGAGAGAACAAACCCTTAGCACTTTGCCTTAGGACATGAGAATCTGGTTAGCTGATAGACAATGCAATACAGCAGATGAGTTGAGGAAGAAGGGATACCTATACCTAGGAAGCAGGGCATCACTGCACAGGAAAGGAACTCCCAGTGCTGCTCATGACTCTAAGGGAACTCATGATGGGCAGCCCAGACTGCCCTAACAGAGTCCGCCAGTAACAGGGAAAGCCACTAGTCCAGGTACACATCCAGGACCAAGGGTTAAATGTTTTATATGCAACCATTGTGGCCATGTAGCATATAGATGTCCACGGAGGCAAGGTGAGGAACAAAAGGTGGGAGAGCCAGTAAGTGGAAATGACAAAATGCCAGTGGTAAGTTGTGTCAAGACACAAGGGTACCAAACTACCACAAGAGGTTATAGCCTATCTTAGTGGATGGGAAACAGGCCACTGCTAAGAGACACACAGCCTCTGACCTAACCATTGTGAAGCCTGCAATGGTTACAGAGGAGCACTGCTTGCTTGGGCAGTCTACTCCAGTCAGACCTTTAGGATGAACCCCATTCCAACTACATTTGACTAGGGTTCACCTTGACTGGGAGGGTGTAAAAGGAAGCCAGCAAGTAGATGTGTTTGAGGATATCCC
This sequence comes from Protopterus annectens, assembly GCF_019279795.1. NCBI lineage: Eukaryota > Metazoa > Chordata > Ceratodontiformes > Protopteridae > Protopterus > Protopterus annectens. The sequence continues at coordinate 944,842,381 of NC_056725.1, read as the reverse complement.
TGTCTTGAAAGAATAATAATTACTGGGTTTGAGATGTGGAGGTGTTTTATTGCTTTATGACTTCCTAGCATATGCAAAGATCTCAGAGATGTGTATTTTTCATACAGATATGTGAAATTCTGTTAGGTTTCTGTTTAGCCTAGGAACTGTGTATACTAACTATATGATGCTTTGTTTTTCTCTTTATAATTGTTATTGTACATACTAATGTAACTTTTTTTTCTTCC
>NC_056725.1:944829654-944837154 GCF_019279795.1 Protopterus annectens | reverse complement strand
TCGTTTTTTGCTGGTCGTTGGTGGTTTACTTTATTAGAACTACCACTGACTGTGGTTTAACAAAGGGCTTTATCACTGCATCTAATCCTTTACCTATCTGTTCCTTCATATATAGTATTCAGGAATCACATGACCATCAGGTTTCATCAAATATACTAATTTAAAATAAATTGCATGATTGTTTCTTCAGTCATCATGCCATCATTTCATCAACCCAATATCAAAAAATGATGTTAAAAAAGTATATGGATAGATATATAGATATAGATATAGATACAGACATTTCCCGATATATTTTTAATTCGTATCTGGGTTGGTTTCAATGGAAAATATCCACTTTGTCAGTAAACACATTTTCCAACAACAATGTAAAAAAAAACTCATGATTGCGAGTGAACTAGTGAAGTATATGGCCTATTAATTAAAAAAAAAATCTCAGATAAATCATGTATTTCATAATAATTTAACTTCTATTTTATCTGACTACATAACCATGTCCCCAGTTGAATATTCAGAAAACCATAATATCTTGATTATATTTATTTAGCCCTTTAATACCTAACTTCATCTCTAGAAACATCTTTTTACTCTGTACAAATACATGCCACCACATTATTGTTACCTTCTAAGATCCTTTACCAAATTCCTTCTTTCTTTGTCTGCCTCCTACTTTGCCCATTATTTAAGAGGAAGGTTCAAATGCCTGCTTTCCATATAAAATCCTATTATATTAATTGCATGTTTTGCTCGGTTTTGCCTCTGCCATCTTTCCTGTTACCACTTGCCCACTGTTCCTCAATATATCACTTTGTAGTTCATTTATCATACATGCATTATCTGTTTTTTCCAAAAATAATTATCTTATTTTTCATATCTTACATTTTTCAGTATGTCCCTTATTTATCCCTGCTTATTGTCCTTTATCAATTTCTTTCCTTTTTTTTGACATCTGTTAAAACCCAAATATTCTTCTTAATATCCCAGCCACCCCCATAATTTCTGTGATTTTTGCATCATTCCAGGTAAAATATATACGTACTGTAAAAAAGACAATGATTGGGTGACTCATCCCAGATGTTCATTGTGTTGATCACTGCTACAGTAACTTAAGCTGTATGGGTTATGTCCTACCAAGTACATAACAGCCAGCGAAGCTTCAGGGCAACTTCCATGTACCCAAACTGTTAGACAGCTCAAGCTGATTTGACTAAAAGACTGGTTTGGGTGCGAAGCCCTACAGAGTTTTCTTGCCATTCAAGAGAAAGCTTCTCTGTGGGCTTTTAAGGATCAATAGTCAACTTTTGTTGTTCTATTGCTGGTTAGATAGGTCTCCTTTAAGGGGGAACCTTCCACATTCTATATTTACTGTTTAAACTCACTTTCCTGTTTAGGAAAGTATTTCTAAGATAGGACTACATGTTTTTGTTGACCGTCACACAATATTACTGTACTTTTAAACAGAAGAACACTTCTAACATTTTAAAAGTTAGTTTCAACATTCTAAAAATATTTTATGTGGAAAAACTGTGTTGAAGACATATTTGGTGGTGGATGATAAAGTGTATTAGAGTGCTTTTTACTGTGTTTTATAGGAGAAAGTTACTGTTTACTACTTTTGATAGCTTACTAGCTTGTGATGCTTAATTTTCATGGGAAAGAAGCACCATTTGTGGCTTGACCATAGAACAAACTACTTGTCACACAGCTGGTCCATCTGACAGCCACAAAAAGAGAAACAAAAATACCTATATGGTGTTTGCTACCAAAGCAGGCTAGTAATTTGCCTTAGCTGCAGATTGGTGACATTGCTGTTGTAAAAGCTGGTTCCTCAGACCACTATTCTTTTTTCCCATTTCCCTCTGGTATTGTCTATAGAGCTACTATGGACCTGGGCTTAGCTACATTCCCTGTGGCTGCTAGGGTCCCCTTATTGAGTAAGGGAAAGCCGCTCTTGTTGGTCTTTGGAGAAGGGGCAGGGAAGGCACCCCTGCTAAGCCAGGATATTGTGCACATCCCTGGAAAAGATGCTGCTGCTGCCATTAATAAACCTCAATCAACTTTACAAGACAAAAAACAATACTATTGTAATTTACAGACAGTAAATCAAAATAACCCTCAGAAGTTTTGGGCAGGTTTAAATAATCTACTACATCCTGGACAAACTTCAACCCCAATCCCTGCTGCTACTATTGATAAAACCCCTGAAGATGTTTCTGATAGTTTTAACCAATTCTTTACTGAGACAATTCAAGCCCTAGCTAGCCAACTACCTCCTAGCTCCCCTGGTCCTGAAAGTAGCACCCCTAGAAACCTACTTGCGTTCAGCTTCCAACCAGTCGCCACTTCACTTATCCGTACCTTGATCAAAAAATTAAAACCCACTACACTTTCTGCTGATCAACTCCCTGCCGAGTACCTACAAAAATCAGCTGATGCTATTGCTTACCCCATCTCAATACTAATCAATCGAATCATAGTAGAAGATAAAATTCCCACCATCTGGAAAATATCCTATGTAATGCCACTTCACAAAGGAGGCAGCTCTACTGAATTCTCCAATTATAGGCCAATAGCTATACTCTCTCCACTTGCAAAGATTATAGAAAAATGTATTCATAGACAATTCATGCACCACCTAATCCAAAATCGCGTTATGGCAGACACTCAGCATGGCTTCCGTCCTCATCACAGCACTACTTCAGCCCTCCTAGCCTTTACTAACACCATAAACCATAATTGCAACAATAATTATATATCCTCAGCCCTCTTTTTGGATCTTTCCAAGGCATTCGATATGGTTGATCACCAACTTTTAATCCACACCCTGCAAACATTCTGTCTAGATACTGGAGCCCTCCAATGGTTTCAATCCTACCTGAATGGTCGACAGCAGGCTGTCCTCTGGCAGAACAAACTCTCTAACCTTCTACCTAACACCCTTGGAGTACCACAAGGCTCTATACTAGGGCCCTTGCTGTTCTCCATCTTTATAAACGACCTTTATACTGTCATCCCAAAAGTCAGCTGTATCCAATATGCTGATGACTCTACTCTGATTTGCTCAGCCACATCTCCAGTAGAGTTATGGTCAGCTACCCAGACCACCTTTAATACAATAGAAAACTGGCTTTCTGAACATTATCTGATCCTAAATCCCCAAAAAACTAAAATGCTGTTATTTTCACCAACACGTAGGTCTACCGCTTTCAGCTTTACCATAAAATCAAATGATGGCACAATAATCTCCCCTCACCCATCTACAAAACTATTAGGTGTCATCATAGACAATAATCTCAAATTTGACCTACATGTTAACCAAACTATCAAAAACATCAATAAAAAACTAGGGTCACTTTACAAAATAAAAGCCTTCCTAACCCCTCCAGCTAAAATTGCCATAGCTCACTCTCACCTTCTTTCAACCCTTCTGTATGCATCCCCTCTACTCTCAAATTTGAACAAGACTGTCCTTAACAAACTCTCAATTTGCTACAACCACATTGCCAGGTTTGCCACTGGGCTGCGTTTTAGGACACATCATTGCATCAATCTAAATCAGCTTGGTTGGCTTGAACTACCTAGCCTAATCCAGTATAACCAACTGATTATGGCCTATAAAATCCTCTATAATCCGGACAATACTCCTGCACTTAAAAATATTATCACCCACTATAACAATCCTAGACCGCTTCGATCCTCTAACAAACTACTAATTCAGACTAGCAAAATTAATAACACAGCCGGTGATTCTCTCTTTGCAAACTCTGTAAGTAGATCCTAGAACTCACTTCCAGCTGATATTACCTTACTTTCCACCTTAGGTCAATTTAAAACTAGACTCAAACAACATTTGTCACTTAACTGGCTATGTCAATGTATCAAGCCTGGCTAACTCGAATGTGTAAAAATCTGTTAACCAGTTTACTGTGTAATTTAATTTAATCCTGACTTGTGCTCAGGACTAACTTTAACCTGTGGAACTTGTTTAACTTGCTTACTTATGTAATCTCTGTAAATAATCTTTTTGTAATATGTAATGCTGGTATTATGTAATGCTGTATCTGCTTACCCTTGGAGCTTTTCTCCCCGGGCCTCTGCTGAAAATGGACATGCATCCAGTCGGACTATCTCGGTCAACAAATGTAAAATAAAATAAAATAAAATAAAATTTGCTTCAACTTTCCTATCAAAAAGAAACAGAAAACTAAACAGTTGTCTTTTCCTACACCAGATCCACAGCTCAGTAGTTTTTAGGCCTGTCTCATGGTCTTGTGCATGCTATTGACTCTTCTTTTAAAGAGGCTTCTGGTAAAAGAAAAATGAATTCTCTTTTCATGAAGATGTTTAAGAAATTGAAACTGAAGAGGAATATGATGAGACATATACATGTTTTTCTTTTCAGATTTCTGATTCAGACTCAGATGAGAGCATGATATCTGAATCTCCCTGTGAGGGATTCTTTTTCTGAGACTGTTCTCAGAATGTGCCAATGGTTTCAGTGGGAGAACACCAAGGTTTCTCAGTCACTTAAAAAAACTATGAGCTGTTACAACTGGCATTCCCAGAACCTCCTACCACTTGCCCACTGCAGTCAGCAATAGAGGATGGGTTTGTGACGGTCTGTGGTTTCCCTGACAATCAGCCTGCTGCACCTAAGAAAGTAGATAGAATATACAAGGTTCCTCAGTCTTTCAAGTTTGTATACACTCATCCCAGACCTGACCTGGCAGCTATAGCTTTAGTCAGTTCAGCTGCTGCCCAGCATTTTGTTAATTCTAATCCTTCCCCTTCAGACAAGGATGGTAAGACAACTGATACATTTGGGGGAAAAGTGTATGCTTCTGCAACATTCATTTTTAGAAGTTCCCTCCTTTGAGGAAAAATCTGCTTTTTGTGGTTTATTTTCTACTCAAATATGATGTTGTAGATACTGCTATCAGGGCTGTTGCCATTGGTACTTTGTTAAGGAAGTTTGCCTGGCTGCATTCTCAGAACCTTCCAGGAGATGTTAAAAATGGGATTTTAAGTATTCCTTTGGATAGAGATTTAGTTCTCTACTGTCCGCTTTGGAAATTATCAAAATATGTGAAGGTTAAGCCTATACAGAGAATCTCTCAGATTTTTCAGCCTCCTTCTTTAAATTTTCCAAGGGATGTTCTGTTCCCTTGTCCAACTTTGACAAAAAAAAACAAAAAATAAAGAGTCTCAGCAAAATGCTGGTAAGCAGGCATTTAAAAACAATGCTGGGGATTCCAAAATAAAACCAGGAACCCCCCAGAACAAAAGACAGCCAAAAAGGCAGAAGGACTATATATATTCCCCTTACCACCAGGCAATCCTTTATTCCTTTCAGAAAGTCTGAATCTCCATTTCTGTCTTGGACAACAGATTGTTTCAGACAAATGGGTTCTGAAGGTAAATCAGCAAGTTTGCAGATGACAGTAGGAAGAAATTGTTCCTTTTCAGGGAATTATTTGACATCCACCAGACCAAATACCTATATTCCCTCTTGTACTACAGCATATGCAGGAGGGTAATAGAAACAGTTCCATCCTTCCCAGGGGAGAAAATATTGTTATTCAAAAATTATTATTAAAGGGGTATTATGTAAGAGACCTCCAAGAAAACTGGCAGCTCCTCCTCCCTGAGATCTTAATTTTTGTGTTAGAGAATCTGATACTTGGTCCACTTGATCCAGCTAATCTGGCTGACTTGAGGTTCTTAATCTTGAAAAGTGTTTACTGTTTGCTCTGACCTCTTCAATAAAAGTATCTGAGTTGCAAGCTCTTATGGTGGGTCAGCCTTATTGAATTTTCCACGGAGACAGGATATATTTGAGAAATAATCTTTCTTTTATGCCTAAAGTAGTATCTGAGTTTACTTTAAGCCAAACTATCCATCTCCCCATTTCTTCCCTGAACTCAAAAAGTAAGGGAGAAAGGATCATACCTTGAATATCCACAGACAACTTTGGTATCATCTTGACAGAACAAAATCTTCAGAATTTCCTATCAATTATACATTTCTTATGAATGTAAGAAGAATGGACATCCTGTATCAAAACAGACTATTTCCAAATGGTTGGCTCAGGCTATTATCTTTTTTTATCCACAGCACAGCAAAAATATTCCAGGCAGGTTCATGGCCCAGTCTACCAAGGCCTTGGTTTCATCTATGGCTTTTTGGAAAGGGTTGGACTCTAGAAGTATTCTAGAAGCTGCTACTTGATACTTTTTACACATTTTTTACAAAGCACTACAAGCTAGATTCCTTCTCCAGGTCTAGGTCAGGCTTTGCTGGGACCATGCGCCAGGGCTCCTGGAACCTTTTCCTTCCATGTCCTAGTTGTTCTAACGTAGGTAATATAACCATATAGCTTTGGCTACTGCTGCAGTGATCAGTATAATGAGCATAGTACAGCTGTGCAAGTAAACTTACCATAACAGTAGATGTTTGAATAATCACTGCTTCATTGCTTTAGTAGCCACTCCCTCCTTCAATCACCCTTGGCTTTGGTGTGATTTTGTTTTATGCCAGGGTGTTGACATTTTTTGTTTGTGTTTCTAGCCCTGACTTGAGTGCTCTGAAGGGTATAATGCCCAAACCTGTCTTCTAGTCAGCTCAGCTCAAGCTGTCTAATAGTTTGGGCTTGTGGAAGTTGCTCTACAGTTTTGGAAGTTGGCTAGCTTTTATGTCTTTGGCAGGACATAACCCTTATAACTTAGGCTACTGCATCAGTGACCATTCAAGTATCTGCTATTATGGTAAGTTTGCTTACACAACTGCACTTTCCTTCATTGTGTAACCTCTCTTAACATAGTTGAAAAGGTAAGTCTATATATCCATTAAAATAAGTTTATTATTTCTTGTATTTATGCCCATTGTATCATATGCACTCCTTATGTATAACAATAATTTCAGCAATTTTGATTTTACTAAATACAGATTTTTTGTACATATATATACTTTTTCCATGACACCAGACAATGTCCATCTGCTCTTTCAATCTCTCTCAGCTTTTCATTCTTCAGTCCCCATTCCCTAAATCATTCTACAATATGTAGACTTTTCTTATTTTGAATTGACTGCGCATTCGCATTTCTTCCTAGTATACCCTTCAGATTGTTTTCATTAATTACCATCTCATTACCAGTTCTGTAACACCCTTTGCCATTAATATTCTGACATTAGCATAGATACAAATGATGATGTATGCTTCTCCCTCTCCCAGTCTATGCTTATAATGGTAAATTATCAATGTCCTTTCTGTTCCACTATAAACCAAATAACATGGGACACATTTATCATCCTTGTTCTAACACTTTTATTGTTGTTGCTCAATTCTCCACCCATCCAGCATTCATCGGTTTAGTGCATTACATAACTACACCTCCTCTCCCCACTTGCTATGTCATTTTCCCTACCCATCTTTAAGCACTTTATTAACTCAATATGTTTGAAACAATTGAAAGCGTTATCACAGTCAGTTCTATTAATAAA
>NC_056725.1:944749654-944822154 GCF_019279795.1 Protopterus annectens | reverse complement strand
GTCTAATCAGTCAACTACTGAAATAACATTTTTTTAATAAATTATCTTTTCAGCATATTCATTATGGGATAACGTAATTAGAGTCCCTAAGCAAAATGCATTCAGAAAAACATTAAAAATGTAACTTTGCCTTACACCATACCATTTAAAATCACTGAACATTCAGGTATAACATTTATAAACAATAATATGATTAACTGTACTGTAATAAAAATTATTTTAAGTTAAGTGAGACTGTCTGAGGAACAGGGACAGTAAAACATGCACCACAAAGCATACACCACACATAACACTGCGTGCATCATTTATACTCTCTGTGTTTTTTCTAATAAAGGAAACACTAACCTGAATGTCACGGTCCATGGTTTTGGTCTACAGACTACCTCCTGACTTATGCAGCCATATACAGTATACGAGCCAGCCCCATGGAGCCCTTATACCGGTGCCAGCTGGCCATCATTAATTGCTGTAGGATCCTTCTGGGAACTGCAGTGACACCACGGCTCACTTCTCCAACAGGCCAGTGAATGTGCTGTGCAGAATGTAACATGGTATAAGCATCCTTCAAGCAGTAGCTGAGTCATACAGAAGGGCATCCTCGACTCATCCAGGCAAAATAAATGGACTTTTATCAAGCTAAAACATCTCTGTCAATGACAATAGATGTCTTGGATAGGGCAGTATTAAAATGCTGCTGCACAGCTCCCATAGCATTTCTCAGGAGTTGTAAGCCATGCCTCCAGTGTACAGCCTCCATCACCTGAAAAACAAAAGAAAAAAAGAGAAAAGGGGGAAGCACAACAAGGGAAGGGTGGTTTGGTACTACGCAATACATTTTCCATATAATAGCTAATTATATAACTATAATTAAACTTTGTACTTACAAACAAGGTGACCATGTGGCATCTTATTATGCAGTAAGAGATGGCAGAGGGTGCTACTTTGCCAAATGTGGGAATCCTATGTACTGCCAGGATTATGGGCCAACATCTTGGTGATGCACCCCATGCATCACATGCTACCTGGCAGGTGATGTAATGGAAGCCCTTCTTGTTTTAGTACTACTCCCCAGGGACCAGATGGGGCTGTAATGGCAACATGAATGAAATCTATCACATCAAGCAACTCAGAGAAATGTGTCACCCCATAAAAGAAGCACATTTTATGGACTCAGTCCCGAGGTGACACCAGGAAATAGAATTATCGATGCCAAGAGTATATTGGGGAACTGCTGGAGTATCGTCTAGACAGAAGCTTGAGAAATACCTAATGTGTCACCAGTATGTCTCTGGAAGGTCTCTGTGGCAAGCATAATGAGGACTATAGATACCTTACTATCCACAGGTATAGGAAACCCATGCATTTCCCATTTCCTGCCTGTGAGCCATGCATGCTCACTAAAGCCTTTGCAATTGTTTTTTTTCTTTCCATTTACATTTCTCAGCTAAAACAAACACTGTGAGGCATCCCTATAACAGTTATCTACCAGCAAGCTGCATCTGCAAAAGTCTGTGGCTGGTTTACTTAAAGTAAAGGCAACATTGTATGTTAATGGTTTACCATTTCTATGATTGTAAATTTCATTTAGAATGTATTCAGGAAGTGCAAACTACTGGTAACCCCCACCCGAGATGTCGCTAAACCCGATACTTTCTAGTTTGGAATCATTGCTTCACTCAGTCTTTTCCTTACCCAATGCACTTGCCCATATTTCTCCCACTTCATACTCACTCCTGGCATAAGGTTTATGTTTCTCTAAGAATTCCTACTCTACAAAATAGTCAGCTGCATGGATACTTTCCACAGTATCTGGTAGTCTATGTGACTGATTGTTCTTTGTTGTGCAGTCACAGAACTTGGCTCTGCCCACACCATTCCACCCTCACTTCGCTTGGGCTTCACTCCACTCCCCTACTTTGCCCCATTCCCTCCCACCCCCAAATCACTTGAATTTAATGTAAACCTAACCATTCCCACATTCACACTTATCTATCAATCACCACCTGTACAATTTTCAGTTATACAATATCTCACATTTCCACACTAACCTTAACAACACCCATCCATTACCAAACATATATTAACCTATAACCAATCCATACCCTTTAACCATTATAAAATGGTATCATTACATTATATATTACTAGCTCTGATACCAACTGCTGCTCACTTAACAAACTACCATTCACAAATAGTCTCCGCTCACACTTTTCACAAACTATATCTACCTTTTCTCCACACCTAACTGACTACTCCATCTTAATATTTCCATCCATTTTAAATATAACAGAATTCCATCACACCCCACGCAGAGTATACCATATTAAACCAAACCCAAAAAATACCCCTTTTAAGTTTCTTAAACATATATCAACATTCATCCAGAAACTAGTAACCATAGCTACCAAACTTATTATAAGTTCAGACATTCACCCAAACCTGGCCTCCAGAATACCTCCTCACCACCCCCTCAAACACAAGATATTACCAACCTGTCATGAAAAGGCTCCAAAATACTAATCGTAAATCTAAACCTGAAAAGCATAGTCAACAAAGTTCAAGAATTACATGCCACTCTAACTCATTATAACGCTGATATTGCTGTTTCAAAAGAAACCTAGTTAAAAGCACACATTACTGACAATGAAATTTCACCACCTGGTTACAACATTATTAGAGGAGACAAGAAGTTAAAAAGAGATGGAGGGGTAGCCATCTTATTTAAAAGCAATCTCACACTTACCTCGAAAACATAGAAATCCTACTTACTAAACTTCAACTGAACCAAAACAAATTCATATCCATTATAGCTACCTGTGTCCCACCAGGAAATAGCATTTCCACTATACAGTACATCATCCAGTCTATATCAAATTCCATAGCCCAAGAAACTATCATTATGGGTGACTTTAATATAGACTGGACAACTTGTAATTCACATAACTCTAGCAATCACATCAACATCTATGGCTTCACACAACACATTCAAGCTCCTACACGGCTAGAAACTCCAACTGTCAATCTATCCTGGATTGGACACTAAACAACAAACCTCAAAATTGTCAGATTAGTGGCTGCTTACCTGACAGCCTTAGTGACCATATGCCAACCTATCTATTGAGAAAAAAAACATCAATACTGTCAAGCTCACCACCTTCCACCAAATCCATGGTAAAAAAAAACTTTTAACCCCCAAGACCTAATCAATACCCTAAAAATGTAACTGGTCTCTACTACAAAACCTGACCCTTGATGCTGCAGTAGATTATTTCAACAATACCTTCCTTGAAATTCTAAACAAATTCCCCCCCCCAGGTCAGTTCATATAAAGGCCACATACACACCATGGCTAACTAACAACACCAGAATTCTCCTTAGGAAAAGAGACAAAGCTTGGCAAATATGGCTCACTTGTAAAACCTAAACCAACCGTATTGCATTCCAGCAAATTAGAAAAAAGGCTAAACAACAAATCAACCTAGACAAAAAGAACTTCTGCTGTAACCTGCAAAATAAATACCAGCATAACTGCCAAAAATGTTGGAATACCATAAATACCATTCTTCAACCAGGGCATTCCACTATCCCTCACCAAACTTACCACATTCTCCTACCACCATTGCAGAAGAATTCAATAAATACCTCACTGAAAGTGTACTATCTAATTAAAAGTAATTCCACAGAACCATCACTAGTCTCCAAACCTCTCAATATTAACTCCAACGCCTTCTCCTTTCAGACTGTTCTCACAGCTACCATTAAGAAACTACTGAAAAAACTTAAACCCTCTTCAATAGCAGCTGACAAGTTACCAGCCGAATATTTAAAACTAGCAGCTGAAGCAATATCTTATCTAGTGTAAATTCTTATTAACAGGTTCACAGCAGAGCAACATGTCCCAGTGATATGGAAAATCGCACACAGTATCCCCTTATACAAAGGCATAAATTCCACAGAGCTGACCAACTACAGACCAATCGGTATTCTCTCTTTGCTATCTAAACTCTTTGAAAGATGTATCTTCTCCCAACTAATTCATTATCTTACCTTCAACAACATGCTAGCAACATGTCAACATGGTTTTAGGCCTCATCATAGTACCACAACTGCACTCCTCAGTTTCACCAGTACCATCAACCAACTCAGAAACAATGATAATATAGTCTTTGCTGTCTTTCTAAACATGTCCATGGCCTTTGATAGGCTCTCCCACCCCAAACTATTAAATACACTGTGTAGATTGAACCTCAGCCCCTCTGCACTTCAGTGGTTCTGAAGCTATCTATAGGACTGCCAACAATCTGTAAAATGGCTTAATGTCCTATCGACCCCTCTTTCCATCACACTAGGAGTACCTCAAGGCTCAATTCTTGGGCCACTACTCTTCACTATTTTTACAAACAACCTCCACAGTGCTACCCCATAGGCTTCAACTATCCAATATGCAGCTGACACAACACTTATATGTGCCACTGATAACCTGCAACACCTCCATGATATAACCGAAAAATCATTCTCAGTTACCAAGCTACTCTCTAACCATCAGCTCATACTCAACCCCAATAAAACAAAACTCATGATCTTCCAACCCACAAGATCCCTCCCCAGCACCTTCTACATTACAGTTAGGAATAATACTAAAATTAATGCTAATTCACAAACAAAATTAATTGGAGTAATAACAGACAACAACCTAAGATTTAACCTACATATAGCACAAACAATTAAGAAAGTTCACAAAAAATGAATACTATTTACAGAAATAAAAAGCATTTAACTAACACCTTTAGGGTTGCCATTGCTAGAACCCATCTTCTATAAACACTTCTGTATTTTTCTCCTATTCTCACCAATCTTAAAAAGACAGATTTAATTAAACTTGAAACATGCTACAATAAAATAGCTAAATTTGGAACTGACTGCCCACATCATATCTACCACTGTCACTCCTTAAAATACTCTCCTAGTTAGAACTCCCACAACTTCTATCCTATAATCAATTAACTTTAGCACACAAACCAGTATATCAACCTGAAAAAAATAAACGCCCTTCTAAATATTCTTCTGCCCCATGCCACAAATAGAAGTCTTCACTCAACAAATAAATCTCTACTACAAGTGTCCAAATCTGCTAATATGGCAGGGGACTTGCTATTTTCTCATCATGTAGCGATAAGGTGGAATTCATTACCTCACACCATCAGAACCAACACAAATGTCAGCCAATTCCAAAAGATTCTTAAAAATGATCTTAATGACATCTGGCTTTGTTCCTGTACTACTCCAGGCTAACTAGTTTTTATAGCTTCTGGTCATATATCTCTCATGTCTAGGTAATCTCTAACCTCATCTTTTTCTATACAATTTCCCTCCTAGAAACCCTTCCTCAGCTTACTTTGAGAAACTACAAAGTCTGCAGTACAGTAAGGAATTATATCAGATGATTGCATAATACAAATGTCAGTTAAAATAGCATAGAATGTAATTTCTGGTGTACTGTACATCTTGTATATTTTTTGTATAATTTCTTGTATATGTTTTGTATAATTTCTTGTATAAGTTTTGTATAGTCTGTATATGTGGAGCTTTTCTCCCCAGGCCTCTGCTGAAAATGGGTCTTATCCCAGTTGGACTTTCCTGGGAAACAAATGTAAAATAAATAAATAAATATCCCTGTCCACTTTAAACCTTTCAAGGACTTCCTGATTGTCAAAATTCTAATGAGTAATTCTTTGCTGGGTGCAAGCAGTTTTGTCTTGGCCAAGACAAGCAGCTTTACACTGAGAAATAGTGAAGCTAGCAGCAAGAGAGCGACAGCATCTTTGCCGATTGCTAAGTAGATAGAAAAGGCAGGACTTTAACTTTTTATAACGCACCCGTGGACAGCATGGAAATGTGTCAAAATCTGACTATGAATAACAAACATAGCAACTTCTACATCATTTTTCATTACCATACCATTATTCCTTAATTTGAATATGTTTATCAGAGGCCATCACCTGCTAAGCATAAATGGCTTCTATGAATCATGACACAGGTGTACTTAGTGTACATCAATTGCCTTAATGCATTCCCGTAATGACTATGAATTCCACACTATATTTTAATTTTTCCCCTTTCTTAGGTTACCTTTTTCCACCATTTTTATTTGCACAATGGGATGTACTTTTGCATTTTGAGGTTAATAGTTTTTCTAATATATTTAATTGTTCAATGAGCTGTTTTACTAGATTTGTAATGATTTATTAATAACTATTATTATAAGCATTCATATAGTAATATTTTTTGCCTTAACTATAATATATATTCCAAAAGGTGATACCGGTTGACTGGTTAATGTATATCAGCAACGTGTTTAATTTCTGAGCATATGTAATCAATAAAATAATGACTTTTAAACAAAGGAGCATACACACCATTTTCCTTATTTATTTTTATTATCCTTACTTCAACTCTGTCTCCTATTGAGGTTCTTTTACTGAATCTCTTCTCCTTCACACTGTCCTAATCTGTTTGCTCCTCTTCTGTCTCTCTCTCTCTCTCTCTCTGTCTGTATGTATATGTGTGTGTGTGTGTGTGTGTGTGTGTGTGTGTGTGTGTGTGTGTGTGTGTGTGTGTGTGTGTGTGTGGTGTGTGTGTGTGTGTGTGTGTGTGTGCATGTGTGTGTGTGTGTGTGTGTGTGTGTGTGTGTGTCTATATATATATATATATATATCTATATATATATATATATATATATATATATATATATATATATATATATATGGGTCTACCTGATAACACCGACACGCCAAAACTCAGACAATGAAATAACCTGATAACACCGACAAGCCAAAACACGACAAAACCGAAAGTTCAAAAACACAAAACTTCACATGCCCGACAAACCACAATCCCGACAATCAACAAAACAAATACCTTTCCCAAAAAACACACACACAACACAAGCACACCAAAAACCTTACAAACCTACACTAAACCTTACATACACAACTATCTATGCACTAACCTTAACCCAAATCCTAACTCTAAGGTCTGTCACTATCGCACACTTACCTTACCCGCATCCTAACCCTAACTCACTTAATCTGCCCCTAACCCTCAAGTCCTTCACTATCGCACACTTACCTTACCCGCACCCTAAACCTAACTCACTTAACCCACCCCTAAACCTAAAGTCCATCACTATCGCACACTTACCTGACCCGCACCCTACCCTAATGTCTGTCACTATCACACACTTACCTTACCCACACCCTGACCCTAATGTCCGTCCCTATCGCACACTTACCTCAACATGTCGGTGTTCTCAGTGTCGGGATTCTCAACGTTCGGTCTTCTCCATTGTCGATCTTCCGGTGTCGGTGTTCTCGTTGTCGGTGTTGTGGACTTTCAGCGTTTTCAAGTAGACCCATATAAATATATATATATATATATATATATATATATATATATATATATGTGTGTGCATATACACACACATATATATGCATATATCTACTATAGTAAAAGGTAGTTGTTCCTATTTCTCTTTCTATTTCCTATATATCACTGTGTAAATCATATATGTTCTCTTATCTTTTCTTGATTTAAATCATCCATCTGCACAGTATTTCTTTTTCATTTCTTTCTTCACTAGACTTTAGCCCATCTGTATTATATTACAAAATTCTCATTACATTTGTTTTCCATTGCATTTTCTTGGTAAACCTTGACTTGGTTTGTTTTAAAGTCAAACCAAAATGCCTTATTTTTTTGCATTTTCTACATTCCACTTTACATTTACTTACTATATAGCCCTTTTCACTATATTGAACATATCTAATCTTTTTACAGTCAGCAATTAAATGTGAAACTTTCTAATTAAGTGTGAAATTTCTTGACAAAAAATAAATAAATGAAATACATTTTAGG
Organism: Protopterus annectens; assembly: GCF_019279795.1. Classification (NCBI taxonomy): domain Eukaryota; kingdom Metazoa; phylum Chordata; order Ceratodontiformes; family Protopteridae; genus Protopterus; species Protopterus annectens. Next base: position 944,814,240 of record NC_056725.1, on the reverse strand, counting down.
CTGATATCCATCTCGTAATGTCCTTTTTTCCACTGATATATAAACCATGTTGGTTAAATTGCTTTTCAATCTCACATTAGTTTCTTGCATCCATTCCATTAATTTCTGTTATATTTACTTTTTATTACATTCTAAAGAGTTTCACAATTTATTTAACAATATATCACATCAGAAGCTTCAACTTCATCAGTCCTAAATTGTAGTTTGTTTGCTCAGTTTTGTTTCTTGTCCTATAAAAATATCCTCATTCCATGGGAAACTGCTTTTCACTCACATTTTATTAAAAAGCTCTCCATTAACATAGAGCTTCAAAGTTATATCACAGAAAGTATCCTTTATGAGATGAATAAAAGATCAAAGACCCCCCCACCCTACATATCAGAAGAGCAGGTCTTCAAAGCCTTGTCTAAGGCAAAAATACATCCCAGGCTGTCTTCTAAATAGGCTAAAACATGAGCTAGCATCACCACTAAGTACCCTTTTCAATCATAGCCTAACCACAGGCTTTGTTCCTGCAGAATGGAGAACAGCTGCAGTTGTTCCCCTCCACAAAGGTGGCCTAGCAACAGACCTGGAGAATTACAGACCCATAAGCCTGACCAGCCTCTGTAAGGCCATGGAATGTATCATTGGAGACCCCAAAAATAAAGACATGGGTGACCTCCAAATCCTGGGTCCTACCCAGTTCAGCTTAGTGAAGGGCATATCCTGCCTGTTAAATCTGGTGGATTTATTTGAAAGTGTGACCAAGGCCATTGATAAGGGCAAATCTGTGCACACAGCATACCTCGACTTGGCAAAGATTTTGACCCAATTCCACATTCAGGCATTACTGATAAACGTAGCAAACTGAATGTAAACCCCTTTGTTGTAAGATGAGTTGTCAACTGGCTCACAAACTGGACACACACTCTCAGTGTGGGTCACTCCACATCATATAGCAGACCTGTTACCAGGGGTGCCACAGGGGTCAGTGCTGGTCCCCCTACTGTTTGGTAGTTCAGGTCAAAACTAAGAGGTTGTAGCTGGCCAAGACTGCATATGACTGCAAACTAGGTGCAATAATTGAATCCTCAAATGATGTCAGTATACTCCAGTAGGGTCTCATGCAGACCAACGACTGATGTATTAGTCATGGTCTCAAACTTGAATGCAAAGAAATGCATCATCATTCCTTTCAGCACAAACAATGTCCCTTCACACTATCAAATCAACAACAATACCGTATCTATGAAGTGGTAAGGGACTTGGGATCACAGGTTGACTGATACCTTAATTTCAACCACCATGTGTGTAATGTAGTAAGGAAAGCTTTCCACATAGCACAATTGATTAGTAAAGGAATCACATCGAGAACAAAAGAAGTTATAAGCCCCAATACTCGGCACTTATTCAGTCCATAATTGAGTATAACTCCCCATTCTGCATGTACCGTACTAAGCACCTGCAGCAAATAGAGAGACCTCAGAGGTTTCTAACAATGAAGATCAAGGGGCTCCAGCATGTGCCTTATGTAGACTGACTAAAGTCCCTGAGACTATATTCCATATCATAAGGACTTCTCAGGGAAGTCTTATGCCTGGCCTACAGAGCAATCCAAGACCCAAACCTAATGAACTTGCTGCATATCCATAAATCAAATGGGTCTAGGGCTACCAATTCCAGGGACTTAAATATGGACTGTGACTTAAGTAGGACATGCTGGAGGAACAGATTTATCTCCCAGCGACTGCCACATCTTTGGAACAGACTACCATACCAATTCATGTAAAATAGAGCACCTCTATGAAACTGTTCAATAGGAACCTGGACGAGTGGATGAGGTACCATAAATTCTTAACAGGGATAGTGCCCACGATCCTCTTGGACATGGGCAGTCATCACTAAATGCAGTCTTGGGTACTGAATAGCACTTCTGTGATATTACATTGGGTTGAAACGGCTAGGCTTAAAATGACCTCTGGGTCAATAGCCTAGTAATCTCCTATGATCCTATGATCATATGATGTGACCTTTAATGAATCATATTAATAATATGACATTCTCCCACACATTGTATCTATCCATAACACAGTTTGGTTTTCTCTTACCCTTGCGTTAGTCTTAGTTTTCGTTTTTGTGTCATCTATTTCTGTTCATTTATAGTCTCTTCTACTGCTCCTGCATATGATTTCATCTATTTTTTCCTCTTAGTCACTGCCTCATTACCTCTGATAATGGAATTGTCCTGAATGATATTAACATCCACCACTCTTACTTCTTCAACCCTTTCCACCATTTCACTCCTTGAAAGCATGGAGTCCTCATCTGGATCCTGCTGATGAATTAGTCCCTTCAGATTTTCATCATCCAGTCTGCCCTTCTGTAGTTCCATAACAATATTTTATTACACTGCTCTACAAAATGTTCTCCCTTTAAACCTGGTCCCAAATTCACACTGGGAATGTCATATTTGAAAATGTATAACCACCATCATCCTTCTCCATTAGTGTGCCAGTTTTCAATGTTGTGATGCTTCGGCCATTGTGCTACTCCTCCCAGCTGCTTTTGCAACATGAACAGGAGATGCATGGACTAAGTATCGCCATCTCACATAATAAGTGTCTGGAATTGTTCTCAGGATCCTGACCAAATTTCCCACAATTAGTAAGAATACCACCTCAGCTCTACTCTGGAAACAGGATGAAAGCCTAGTGCGAGTAACCCAGTTGTAAATGCATTCAATATAGCAATAAGTAAATAATTCAACAAATAAATACATTTGTGAAATTGTATAATTCATATTTTATGACAGCTGAAGTAGTGTTACCTGAAATAGAATAATGTGAAATGTTATAGCAGCTATCTTGTATACAGCTGCACTGTTATTTATTGCAGTTTAATGCTAACCCACCCTTAGAGGTGACTGGAATTCAAATAACAAACCTAGTTATATGATGGTCAGTTACTAAGGCAATTCAATAGTGTTGGGGGGGAGGAATATAGCAATATTTTATAATGATACCCTTTGTAGTGTCTCTATTTATTAGATATTTGTTAGGAAATGATGTCTAGGAAATCTTGTAAATGCACTTTGAGCTACTATAAATGATATTGATCATGGCTCAGTATTGTCAAAATTTATTTTAGTCGTATTGCAAGAACTACCTGATCTAGCTTCCATCTGATGTAATTATGCAACTTATTGCCATCATTACGATATAAAAGATGATGTATGCATATGAACCTCAATTATGCAGTAATAAGAGTGGAATAAAGACAGTGCTGTTACAGTATTAGGTACTAGTCAGATGCAGGAATTGCTATTGACTACATGGAATGACAAGCGAATTTCAATGTCACTAAAGGGTAGGACAATGCTTTTTTTTTTTTCAAACACCTTTACAGAATTATCACTTGTGACACAGGCAAATTTACATTCATATAAAAATAATCAAACTATATTAACATAACAAACATTATAGTTCACATATATTGCTAAATATCATATATCCCAAGCAATATTACATAAATTATTCAGTTCCTGCCTTTTTTTAAACAAGAAACATATTCATTAAACCATCACTTACTACAAAGTGATTCACCCATTTATATAAATGAAAACAAACCACACCAACACAATCCTAGTTGGAAGCATTTTACATCCCAAACCATACTGACACTTCCAGTTCCAAACATTATACATCACTTATAATCTATCCAATCTTTCTCACTCAAACATTCCATAACTCATTTAAGTCATGCCCCCTTTTAGACCTCATTCCTCCCTTGTATGTATTGTTCCCAAAAATTCCCATTTTTTCTTATGTAGTTTGCTCCTACCCATTTCTAAAGATCTCAGTTCCAGTTGTTTTATCTCTGTTACTATATTCACTACTTCTACTACAGTTGGTTTAGATTTTGATTTCCATTTTCTAGTAATTGCTTTTTTGGCAGCCACCATTATTAGACACAGCAAGGGCTTACCGTGTCTAAGTAATTCTGATTCTGTATCATAACTCAAAAAAATCATCTCCCTCGTCAGACCAATCTGCCCACCTAGCATCTCTGATAGTGCATCCCGCAGAGAAAAGTCTGCCAACTCACTGCACTCTGAGAAAATATGTAACTAATTACCTCTTTTTTCCCCTTCACATCAACACTTACTGTCTGCCTGAGTTAAAATTCTCTGGAGTCTACCTTGGGTATATAACTATCTATGTAAACATCTCCAGGCAAAAAGCCTTAATCTTCTAGATTTTGTTGCATATTTGGGAGACATACATGTATCCTCCCATTCTTTCTTTGTGAACTGCTTATCCAATCTCTCTTCCCAATCCTTTCTAACCTCCTCTGATTGATTATTATAGTTATCATGCAATATTTTATATGCTGTACTAATTATTCCTTTTTTAATGGCAACTTCTTTGCATCTTCCCATTCTGTTATCTTCCCCACTTTAATTATTTACTCCCAATACTTTGGTTCCTTTGTAAGTTTTCTCCAATAAATTCCAGCCTCCTCATGCCTATTGTCTGTATCCCTAATTGCAGTTATTCCTATCGGCAGAATCTTCTTTCTCCATTCCTGTGATTGCTTAGTTCTGAGAATACTTTCCGCTACTTTATTGATATTATATTCTGCATGATTAGTGTTATTCTCCTTAAAGGCCTGCATCCAAAATCCAAGTCTCTCCTTGTTTCTTGTCCTTCCCTCCTGTTTCATCATCTTCCCTTTCCACTTTGAATTATAGTTGTCTGCATGTGCTATGTTTAGGAGTTTGTAGCTCTGAAATACCCCTTCACATTGGGTAATCCCAATCCGCCCTGTTCTACTGGAAGAATCAGCTTATCCCAATTGACTCTTGATATCTTCCCCTCCAAGATAACATCCTTCAGCTCTTTAATAAATGCTACCCACAGCTTTTCCTCTGGTTGATAAAAATATGTCTGACCTGTGCAGAAGACTAAAGGGACTTAAAACATTTTAAATGTTTGCATCTTACTATCCATATCCATATAACAAAGCTTCCAGTTTCTCAGTTTTTGTATTATCCTTTGTTTAGGCTCTTCCCACATATCCTTAGCTGCCACATTAGAATAATTTTAATCCATACTCCTAAATGCTTCATTTTATCATGTCCTCATAAATATGGGTACTCCTGAATCAATCCATGTGTGGGCACATCATTTACCACTATTGCCTTTGTTTTAGCTTCATTCCTTTTGTATGCCGAAAAGACTGAAAGATGTACAAAATGTTCCACAACACTGTAATGTATTTTCTGGTTTTGTCAGGTACAAAATAATATCATATGCAAATAAAGCCAGCTTTTCTTGACTACCACACCAATTATATCCTTGAATTTCTGATTGACATATTTTCCTTGCCAATGGTTCTAAATATAATGCAAATAATAAAGGAGAAAGAGGACACCCCTGCCTGGTTCCTCTGCTCAAACAGAAATTATCAGAAAGGATCCCAACCACTTTAATTTTCACCTCCAATCCATCATATATTCTCCTAGTCAACCTTATAATTTTTTCAGGAAATGTCAATGCTTCCCTTGCCTTGCTCATAAGTCCCAGCTTACTCTGTCAGATGCTTTCTCTGTTTCAAGACCCTCCAACAACAATGGTATTTTCTTATATTCTGCTTCCCTTTGGATCATCAGTGTTCTGTTAATGTTGCAAAATGCATGCCTCCCCTCCACAAAACCACATTGATCCATATCTATCAGTTTTGGCATTATTTTTGAAATTCACTTAGCCATTATAGACATGAACACTTTATAATCATGCTTTGGTATTAAAATGGGCCTGTATGAAGCTGGATCTGATGGATCTTTACCCTCTTTAGGAATTGCAGCTACCACTGCTTTCTTCCACAATGGTAGTACTTCTCCTCCTCGTAAGATACTGTTAAACAAAACCTTTCAGATCTTTATCAGTTTTTTTTTCCTCCTAGCTTCCAAACTTCCTCAAGAATACCATCTCTTCCTGGGGATTTTCCTGTACATTGGTTATACATCACAATTTTTATCCCTTCTCCTCCTAGCTTAACTGTTAGTAATTGAACCTCATCTACCTCTAAACTTGGCATATTTAATTCTTCCATAAACATTTCCATTTGTATCTTTTCTCAATTTTCATATTTCTCTGCTGTATAGATCTGATGAAGTCCTATTTCGTTGTGGACGAAAATGCATTGTTACTGAAGAGCGTTTATGTGGTGTGATTTACTTGTCGAATAAAGTTTTTCATCATTTTGCTGGTGTGTACTCCTTTCCATCTGGTTGGATTTATTGTTGTTTCTCTGCTGTATAAAGACTGTCATAGAATTTCCAAAATATTTCTAATACCTCTACAAGATCTCTTGTTGCCTTCTTTGTTTTAGCTTCCCTATGTTTGGCAACAGCCCTTTCTACTTTCTGTTGCCTGAGTTGTTGTGCTAAAAGTTTTTGTGCTCTAGTGTTATTATCAAAAAACAATTGCTTAAAAACAATCTTTTTAAGATCATGCATATTATCGAGGTAATCCCATATTTTCTACCTAGCATTCTGTAGTAGATCCTGTTCTTGTTCTCTGAGATTCCCGCTGTTTTGAAATACTTTAACATTTGTCAGTCCCTCTAAATAATTCTTGTTACTTCTTAACCATAGCTTTCTTTCTTTTATTTCCACCCTATTGTTAAAATCCACCTTAATTTTATCCCACTCCTACTCCATAGCTATATTTTCAGAAGAAATGTCTATCCTCTCTAACAGCTCCTGCATAATCTCCACTACCCATTCCTTAAATTCCTCTCTTTTCAACAGATAGGTGGGAAAGTGCCAATGTATAATTTGTATGTCATTACCCTGTTTTTGTATTTTAGATATTATTGGCACACGATCTAAAATAGTTATTGTGTGGGTATCAAGACCTTCAAATAAATGCACATATTTCTGTGAAATATAAATTCTGTCTAGCCTAGTCCAGTTTTTATATCTTGAGGAGTAATATGTAAATTCACTATGAACTCCTACTACTGTATTCACATCCTCCATATCAAATATTTTGATAAATGTCTTCAAAAATCTACCATACTTTGTTATATTTTCCCTTCTGGGGCCACCCAACACAGCTTCAATGCTGCAAATTAAATTTCAGTCCCCACCAATAAGTAATATTCCTTGCTGAAAACTGATATGCCAGTGTATTCCTCCTCCCTTGCCAGTAGTCTATTAGCACTACAAATCTGCCATTATCAGTTTTATCTTCTTCTATCACTATTGGAGCTCCTCTTGCAATTAATATAAGTACTCCTCTTTTCCTTTGTCCCAGGTATTCCACTGAATAACCATCCTGAAAACCTTTCTTTATCAAATTTACATGTTCAGTCCATTCTTAGTATGTCTCCTCTAACATAACTATTTGCGCTCTACATTTTTAGTATAATTCACTACTCTTTCATGTTTGTATTTATCTGTGAGGTAATTTACAGTTAAAGACATTAAAGAAAGCAACATTGTATAAAAAAGTTATTATTCCCACCTTTTATGTGTAACACCTTTTTTGTTAAATGTCTAGTTCCAGCTTTTGTGTTACATGCATACACTGTTTAGCAGGTTGAACATTTATACAGTTGTTTCTTGTCATATACATATGAGCTTATGCCACACATTATGAAACTTTGTATTTTATTGAAAGCCCTCAGAAAACACACCCCAGTAGCCCCCTAAAACTTATTAGCTTAATACTAACACACAAAACTATGTACGCCTTCAAATATTGAAGTTTTACCCTCCTAATAAGAACAAAAGTCCCAAACTGACAGCCACACTCACAGACTTGAATTAACCTAAAAGAAAGGTCATCCATTCCAAGGAGCATGGTGCAGCCTGTGCTTCTACAAAGTGCCGATTGGTTTTGTCTTATCTTTATAGCTCTCCCAGGTAGGAAAACCTTTGAATGTTTTCAGAGAACATTAACTACCTTGGGAATCCCCCTGAATGCTTTCAGAGAACATTATCTACTTTGTAAAACCCCTGAATGCCTTCAGAGAACATTACCTCCTAGCCAATTTCTCTTTTCTCTTTTTTTCCTTCAGCCAGTCATTCTCCACTAGACTGTAGCCAGTTTCTCTTTATCAGATTGTCTCCATGGAGACATGAGAACCAGGCAGCAGCCAGTTTCTCTTTATCATATTGTTTCCATGGAGACATGAAGACCAGCTGCTGAATTCTTACCGAGCATACATGTTTTTACTAGAAAAAAGCCTCATAATATTCAACATTCTATTTCATTTTCTTGCTGTCTCTTAAAATTTGTCACCCAATCAATCCAAGGCATTTAATCTAGTCATCTCCCCATGCAAGAATGAGAAAAAGCATATACATTTTTCTTTTATCATTCTTTCTAATCAGGCTTTTTTTTTTAAATTGCAGTGTCTACTCTTAAAACTGAACAAGAAGAGAGACAGAAGAAGGGAAGAAGAAAAGAAAAAAGGAGAACAGCAGCACCTGTTTACAATCCCCAACACACTTAAAAATAACTGAAAAACCTCCACTTTATAGCATGCAAAGAAAACCACATGCTATAAACTTGGCACTATTTAAGAAAAATAATCTTTACTTGCAATTAACTTTCTCCCTCCTCTTCCCCTCCCAAAAGCACTTTTCAAAACATTAATGACATGAAGTAGGGCATATGCTTTAGAGCCATCAAGTCCAACAAATTCTGAAATAGGCCAATATTTCATGATTTGTTTTTCTTTTGTCATATTTCACAAATATAATTCTTGCATTGTAATCCCATATTAAGTTGCTGGTTTTATTACTGTTCATCACTGAAATCATGTCTCTGCTTCCTTGCTAATGTACTCTCAATTCTTCTAGTCCACTCTTGTGCTCTCTTCCTTCTCTCCAACATTTTCTGTTGAAATTATTGAAAATGTTTACAGATATACTCCAGTTGTGGTCTTTATTTCCAAAAGAACAAGAAGCAGAATCTCCTTCTGTTTCACAGCTTACTTTTTTGTTGGACAAACTATTGTATTTCCTCCTTAGTATGTACTTCATCAAAAATGATTTTGCCTCTCCAGGGAAGAATACCTTGAAGATAGCTGGGTATAGCAGTATTAATCATACACATACATCTTGACATCCCCTGAAAAGTGGAATACATTTTCTCCTTTTCTGTCTGGTGTACAATGAGTAATTATTCTCCACAAACACTCTGCTCTCTCCCACTTTTAGTACTTTGTCCTTCTGCCAGAGTTTTGTCAGAATCAACTCCTTCAGCTGGTTGGATTACATCTTTACTATTAAAGGTCTAGGTTGCTTTCTTATATCCAGGTTTGCAGCATACATATGATACATACTTTCAACTAACAACTCCTGCTGTAGAATATCACTCCAGTTGCTTATCTGTGCTTTCATAAAATTAATGCAGTCTGTTCCTTCCAGCTTCTCTGGTATAGTTGAAAATTTCAGGTTTTCCCTAAGTGCTCTGTCCTCTAATTCTATTATTTTTTTAAACATCTCTTCCTGATCAGTCTCATATTCAGACAGCCTTTTCTTTATTTTGACCTCTGATTTTTGCAGGTTTATCTTCTCATCTGGATATCTGTTTAAAGCCATTTTTCTAGCCTTTTGTTGTTTGTGTTGATATACTCCATCGGTCTTTTGTTTATTTTAATGAGGTCTATATGCAGTTGTCTTATATATTCCTGTAGGTTATTGGAAGTCATGTCTGAAGGTTGCATTGCTTTTTGCTGAACAGATGCAGAATATTCTCCAGTCAGTGTTTTTTCCTCACTTTTTGTAGCTGATTTTTTTTCCAGGTCTTCTGTGTTTCTTTATTTCTGGCATCCAGGCAATGCACTTACTAGCCATATACTGAAATTTACCCATAAACACAAGTCTACTGGCCTTCTCTGCTGAGTTTCTGTTTTCACACTGGGAGAGCTAGAAATACACTGTTACTCAATGTGTAGCCATCTTGGAAGTCCAAGGGTAGAGCAATGCTTGGTAATTGTGGAAAGATTGCTGGAAGAGAAATGTATCTCACGGTGGAAAAGTTGGAAAGGCTTTAGCTCTTTGAACTCCGCAAAAGGAGGTGTGGTGGTTTGTCTGCATGAATCACATTCTGATGTCCAACTGTAGTTAAAGCAGTCTTCACAGACAGATGGATAATAGTGGTGTTAAATACTCTGGGCTTACAACTGATCAGAGAGAATTTTGATGCTGCAGATTTGATTCCACCCACCCATGGGGTGGCCTAATGGTTAAGGTGTTTGCCTTACAAACACAAGGTGCAGGGTTTGAGTCTCTCAAGGGATAATTGAATAGGCTTAAAATGGCTCGCAAGGCCAGTTAGCCTAGTACTAATCTATGAACCACATATGAACCTATGAGGTTATTGGATCCCAGTGTTTCTCATATTATTCAGAGGTCCCAATGCTGTATTGCAGACAGAACTAGGGTCTCTAGATTACTATGTGCATGAAAATATGACAGAGAAGCTGGATCTGTGAGATTGCTATGTTGGAGTGTTGTAGATGCAACAGACAGGGACTATACTTTTCTTAGCTCTACCCCAGGAATAGCCAGCAGATTTAATATAACATTTATTTCATGCCAGCATTTTTCAGGGATCACATAGATGAAAATCTTGCTGTCCAGCCTTTGTCATTAGGGAAAGGAAAGAAAGGAGACTGTTTACTATGTGCAGTTCTTATACTCTGATTTTTAAAGATGATTGGCAATTAATAGCAAGAAACAGTGTTCTTTAGCTGCTTGGCCCAATAAAATAGATACTAATGATGACATACTTAAAACAGTGAAAATAAGTGAGTAGTTTAGATGTGAAAACAACAGCATGGTTGGAAGAATAAACAGAATGACTGGAAAGTGAACATAAACAAGGAAGATATGCAAACAGGTTTAATGGATACTATCAAACAGCTTAAACTGAGACATAAAATCAATATGTTTGAAGATATTCATGATAGGTGGGAATGATTTAAATGCTTTTTTGGGCAAAAGGTTAACATCTCAAAAATGTTTTTGAAAAGATGTAAAGAAAGGGTAGGAGGTTAGCATTTACAGCTGTGAAGGACCAGTGAGCAAACTAGTGCCTGATACTGAAATTATGAGGATGGTGTATCAAGTTGCTTTGTTATTTCCTAACCACAAGTCTTATCAAGTAAAAAAGTGTTTATAATCAGGCTAGACACATGACAAGAGACCATGCAGAATTTTCTGATTTCTATTTAGGAAGTCATTATGGCTATTGAAAATCTCACAGCTGGTAAGACCCCTAGGGTGAATAGACTGACTCACACCTGATTTTTGCAATGCATTTAAAGGGAAGGTGATACCAATTTTACTGAAGGTGTTTCAACAAAGAGAAATTCAGAACTGCAATAGGGCCAAAATATTGATGTTTCTAAAACTTGGAAAAGATAGAGAAGTTGCTTTAAATTACAGGCCCGTATATTTTCTTCAGTTTGACAAAAACATTTATGCAACACTTTTAACCAATCCATTGGATATGATTTTGGGCTGTTTGGTGCCAGGTAAACATTTTTACAATTGGTAGCTATTTTAAATGAAAGCATTTGATCAAGTAAATTGGAATTTTTTATATGTGATATACAATTCCTATAGCTCAAGTATGTGCTAATAGCATACTATTGTGACCATGTGGTTATAGTATACTATCATATATATTTAACATTTAACGTCTTGTGGGAGCCATTGGATCATGGATACATAATTTCAATCTTTTCATCATAATGTTGCAACAGCGGTTAGGAAATCCTTTTACCTGGTGCAGCTGATTGGTAAGGGTATTTCATCTGGATCCAGAGAAGTCCTTTAAGGGTATTTCATCTGGATCCACAGAAGTCTTTACACTTTTTTATTCCTCATTGATCTGGCACATTATAGAATATAATGCCCCCTTTGAGATGTATCTTAGTAGACATATCAGGCAGTTGGATAGAGATCAGATGCTCCTAATAAAAAAGATCATGGGACTAAAAGACTTGAGTGACCATTAGAGGCTGCAGGCAATGTCCCTGTACTTAGTATCTTACAGACTCCTTACAGGCAATCTGTGCTTTGTTTTTTGGGCCAATAAGGATCCAACAGTCCAAGATCACTTATATTTCCACAAATTAAACAGCCCAGAGAACACTGGAACAATAGATATGAACCTACTTCAGCAAACAAACAAACAGATACTGGTGAAATGAGACATATTTGTCACAGATCAGCTACCCTTCTCTGGTACAAACTTCTACTCCAAATCAGTTATGGTTGACAAAAGGACAAGGGAGTGTATGTGTTTACAAGATTATGGACAAACAAAAGTGTGAAAATTCAGGAAAGCATTGTTTGTTGGTTAGGATGGACACCCAAAGATATTTATTACATTTATAATGTTCAAAATAGCATAGAAGAAACTTGGGAATCTTTCATTGAACTTTATGGGAAGAAAAGGAGATTAAATAGTGCCAATATTCTTCGTTAGAAAAAAAAAGTCACATATCCACTTTCAAGTCAGGACAAAGCAAATCCAGTGAAGCCTGCCTACCGTCCTAAAGTTCTGTAGAAAACAATGTAAACAGCCACGGGATCAAACAGTTTACCCTGAAAAAATTCCTGTATGGTAGGTAAAAGCAGTTAGTGGTCTCTTCTCAGAGGAAGGATGGTGCCAGCAGCAGGCACTCCAATGAAACTATTTTGAAGTGAATGGACAAGCAATTTTGCATTGTGAGAGTCACAGCAGTTGCAAACACTCATATACCATAGTTTGTAGAGCAGATGGAGTCCTTACCTTGATTGGGCCACAGTGAGATTTTGAATGGTTTTGTTTTTCTGTTCCCCACTGGCCAATCAATGCGGGGTTATAACTTTCACTGATTTCCATGAGAACCTTAAGTTTTCCATATCAAAAGGAGGAGGGCTTAGTCCTAATCTGCATGTCCAGTCTCATGCTAATTTGCATGGGAAACTGAGTTTCACCAATCAGAAGGAGGAGGGCTTATTCTTAATTTCCATGCTCAGTTTCAGGCTAATTAGTGGAACAATGTAGGTAAGATCATCTAGGGTTCCCTGTACAGCCAATCTATATTTGGCTTGAGAGCTAGTACACTGGTTAATCCCCACATCTAACAAAAACTAAAATGCAACACTAAGAAATCAAAACCACAAAACCACCACCACAGTATAATGTAATATAACTCTTAAGTGCATTAAATAATCACTTTTGTTCTGTGAGCTTCATCTGGTCAATTTTTATATATTGCTTTCTATATACAAGTATATACAAAATCAGGGTGTGCCTTTTCATTCAGAAATCACATCTTAATAGTTCATAGGTACTACCTGGTAATACCCAATCTAATATCAAATATGGGCATTGAGCATGATGCTATGTCAGATCGTTTTTATTATCATTCAGTTCCTCAAGGTCTATACCTGCACAGGACCTTTTACCATTCCCATTTTTACAGGGCTCATAACATGCCAAAAATAATGGGAGAGGCAGTATCAAGCAAATCTATGAAGGTTAGTGCTTACCATACAACTGTGTTCATTTCTTGCAGAAGCTGAGTTTTTGTACAGATAGGACATGGCAAGCATTAAACCAACTGCACCCATGTTTATGAGGCTCATATAAAGTAATGGATTAGCCCTAGATTAAATATTGTAGTACTGAGTTCTTCCTTATGTATGACTACCAGCACCCATGTTTAGGGGACTCATATGTATCACCTATGGTGAGTATGGAATATAATACAGACATATTTATATCAAATTCTAAGTTAATATAATAAAAAAAAAACTGTGCCCTATTTTTATGGTACAGACCCATGTATTTTATCAGTTTAAAATAGTTCATCAAACACGAAAACTATTCCAAACACAGATCCTACCATATATTAGAAACCCTGCTGTCTATTCAGAGTAAAAGTAACCAAGTGAAAGATAAAAAGCAGCAAACCAGATGTAACCCCATTAAATGTAATAGAATAAAAAGTAAGTAAGGTCATCTCAGTGAATTGTTTATATCAAAGCGTCTGAACAAAGCCATTGTCCATTTTGCAAAATGCATAAATTGCCTATTTAGAAATGTCCACAGAAGATGTCAATATATATTAGGAACTGTTCCACAATCTCGTCTTAGTAGTATCGTTTGTGGCATAACATTCTAAGAGCTAGCACACTTAATAAAATTGCTTGTTTCTAACCCAGGTTTCTTGTATGCATTAAGTCGGATTTGCCCGGACAGTTCAAGAATTTTCAGATGAGCCCTGCAGTGAGCTCAGTTTCAGTGCATCCAGGAAGGCCTGGCAAATCAGATATAATGCATGCAATCCATGTCTGGCAAATCAGTCTTAGTACATACAAGAATCCTGAGTTAAACACAAGTGAACAAACTTGTCTGTTTCAAGCACAGGAGATCTACCATTCAGCAAATTGTAGCTCCCAGCGTACTATATCTCCAATTCTCCAATTACAACTTGTTAAAGATCACAGCATCCAGAATGGAGTTATAATATATATATATATATATATATATATATTTATATATATATATATATATATATATATATATATATATATATATATAGATCTAGGACTATCTGAATCCACAATCACCGAACACACTTTAATGAAAGTGCTTTCATTAAAGTGGGTTAAAAAAAAACAATTAATCTACTTTTATGCAGGGGGCAAGCACCCCTGCACCCCCCATTTGGTGGGCTGTGCCCCCCACACCCCCCCTAATTTAATATTCTCACTCCAAGATTGCATTACAGTGAGGAAAAAGGAATATTCCCTTTTCCGCACCATAGTACAATCTCCACAACAGTCATTCCCCCACGTCTCCCTCTAGCTGCAGGCATATTTCCGTGAAAGTGCATTTTTGGTAAAAAGCACTTTCGCGGAAGTATGCCTGGCTGTTTGTACTTCAGTGAAAAGTTCCTTCAGGGATCAGTACTGATACCATATATATATATATATACATATATATATATATATATATATATATATACACACACACACACACACACACACACACACACACATATATATATATATATATATATATATATATATATATATATATACACATGATTATGTGAGGGTTAAAATTGTTTTTATAGAGATGCCACCCACAATTCTAATAGGTGCGTGCTTTGATAAGCTTGACTTAGGTTCATAGGTTGTTACTAGACTAATGACCACTACTGCCTTTATAAACCTAGCCATGCACCTCAACCCAGTTTTATCCCTGAGTACCTTGGGTATCTATTAGGAGGGGGAGTATTTTAATAAGTCAGTAGCTAAGGGAATTGTCTAGCTTGTTGCAGAGGGTTAGACTTTTGATGAGACATAGTGGATGCTTTAATCACTTGTGTTTGGCAAGATTATGTGACTCCAAAGCAGATCAGTACTAAGGACAATATTACCTTTCAGTAATGTAAAGGTGAGGAATAGCTTTTAGGGAGTCTTGAATTGTCAGGGACTAGTATTTTACAATTAAATCCCTAAAAGTTACTTGTAAAATACTAGTCCCTGAAGATTCAAGACAGAAATAAATTAAGCATATTAAAGACACATTAATGATGGCTAAAATAAATAACCTTTGCCTTGGGAGTTACAGAGGCGTAAGATTAAGGGTATTACTGCCACATTTAAAATATATTTATATATGCTTCTTCTTCCATCAAGTCAGAGGCAAGAAACATTTATAATTTGTACAGAGTTATATTCTTTCTCAAGGTAGGTATATTATGTGCCCCATTAACAGCTATATGACATCCTTCCGAAGTACATGGTGCCAAGCTAGTACAAACTTTGGTACCATGTAATAATTACACTTTATGTAGGACTGAGGCAATCTTTTTATGCAAAACCATGTACTGTATTATACTGTAGTGTGAATAAGAGTAGAAAATATAGGGCTTGACCTCTCAGGTGTAAATTTTGTTTCTTTGGATCAGAATGATGAAGTTGTTAGTTTTGTTGATAAAAGGTTTGCACATTCTGTGTTCTGCCTAGAGGAAGAGAGAATACATGTGCAAAGTAGTACTTGTGCCTGGGTAGTAGTACACTAATATATAGCTCTCCAGGCTGCATGACAGAGGTAACTAAAGAATATTCTATACATATTAATCTGTCTGCTGTCTTGATTGAACATAATGTCAAGGTGAACCATCATGTAAGAGACATAAAGCTTTCTATAGGTTCATAGGTTGTTACTCAGCTAATGACCAGTAGGGCCCTTACAAGCCAAGCCACACACCCTAAACTGTTTGGGTCCAGAGTATCATGGGCATCTATACAGAGGGGGGCATGTTAGTAAGAGGTACCTAAGGATTTGTTGGGGGAATGTGTTAATTAGGATAATCATTTTCTTATTGACTGTCTCTGTCCACAAGAGATATGGGGGCCAGACCAGGAGGAAATTTACAATTTCCCACCCAAGTATTAAGGTTTTGTTTGAATCAGATCAGGGAAGAACTCTGTTCTATGTGGATGGGGAACATATGCCATAGTGCAGGGATCCTTTCGGACACATATCTGCCTTTCCAGCATTTCCGTTTATGTCACAAGTGAAGTTCAGATCTGGTGTTTTTGGTGCTGTTTGTTTTGTGCATGTGCAACAGATCCATTAGGGCTCTGTCTGAGGAAGCCCTCTAAACAAGCTAAAGATTCCCTCTCAGCTGCCTGTAGGACACTGAATATAGAGATAGAGCCTTTAGGCAGTTGGTGTTGGACAGGGTATTCTTCTTCTTCTTCTTTCATCTGCTCCCATTAGGGGTCACCACAGCGGATCATCCGTTTCCATTTCTTCCTGTCCTCTGCATCTTGCTCTGTCACACCAACCACCTGCATGTCCTCTCTCACCACATGCATAAACCTTATCTTAGGCCTTCCTCTTTTCCTGTTACCTGGCAGCTTCATCCTTAGCATCTTTTTCCCAATATACTCTGCATCCCTCCTCAGCACATGTCCAAACCAATGTAATCTTGCCTCTCTGGCTTTATAGGTTCATAGGTTGATAGGTTCATACTAGGCTATCTGCCATAGGGCATTTATAAGCCTAGCCAGAGTGTGTGTGGCTTTCACCACCCCTTAGGATGAGAATACTATACCCATTAGTTTGCTGTGCCTCTGTCCAGCAGTGATACAGAGATGATTCCCGGGGTAAACCTACGATCTCCCATCCACTCGTCAAGATTTCTCTTGAACAGAGTCAGTGAGGGGCTCTGCCTCACATGGACTGGGATTCTGTTCCATAGTGTAGGGAGTCTCTGGGTGATGAATCTGTCCCTACAGCACGTCCTATTTATATCCATGTTGAGGTTTAAGTCTCTTGCTCTCGTGGCTCTGGTGGATTTGGATTTTTTGAGGTGGAGCATGTCCATTAATTCCGGGTTGGACATGGCCTTGTATGTCAGGCACAGATCACCTCTGAGCAGATGGTATGCGACTGAATAGAGCTGGAGTTTCTTCAGTCGGGCATCGTATGACATATGTTTGAGCCCCTTTATCCTTTTGGTGAGGAACTTTTGGGGTCTTTCCAACTGCTGCAGGTGTCGGGTAAGGTACATTCCGAATGGGGCGTTGTACTCAATCATTGGTCTGATAAGTGAAGAGTACAGGGGTACAATGACCTCTCCTGATCTGGATGTGAATCCCTTCATGATCAGGTGGGCAATGTAGAAGGTCTTCCTAACCACTTTGGCAATGTGAGTGTCAAAAGAGAGGTTACTGTCAACTTGGGTCCCCAGGTCCCTGATAACTTCTTCCGTGTTTAATGGATTACCACCTATGTGGTAATTAGGGATTACCTTGTTTTTCCCAAAGGGTATGACTATACATTTTTTAGCATTTAGCTTAAGGCCATGGCTCTGGCACCAGTTATCCATTTCTATGAGACCTTTCTGGAGGATGTCTGTGTCTGATGGAGTGTCAATTATGGTGCCCAGTTTGCAGTCATCTGCAAATTTTGTCAGCCACAATCCCCCTATGTTTGCCTGCACTTCAGAAAAATAAATGCCGAACAAGAGGGGGCCCAGGACTGAGCCCTGTGGGACACCGCTCGTGACCGGCTTAGAGTCTGACATGGCACCAGCAACTCTAACCCTGTGTGTTCTGTCTTTGAGCCAGTTTGCAACCCATCTTGTGATATATGGGTTTACATCTAAGCTGGTGAGCTTTTCTATGATGCCCGAGTGGGGTATTGTGTCGAATGCTTTTGCTAGGTCAAGGTAGGCTATGTGAACTGCCTTACCCTCATCAATGGCCTTAGTGACTGTTTCGAAAAAGTCGACCAAGTTCAAGAGGCAGGATCTGCCCTTGACAAAGCCAAATTGGGTAGGATCCAGTGTCTGTAGGTCCCCAATGTCTTTATTTATGAGTTCCATTATGATCCTCTCCATAGCTTTGCAGACAAGGCTCGTCAAGCTTATGAGGCGGTAATTTCCAGGGTCCGTAGAAGCACCGCCTTTGTAGAGTGGGACCACAGTTGCCGTACGCCATTCTTTGGGTACGTATCCTGTAGTAAGGCTAAGATTAAACAGCAGCCTTATGTGTGGGTTTAGTTCCTCATTGAGTTCATGTAGCACACAGCCGGGGACACCGTCCGGTCCCATTGATGCTGTGTTTTTTTGCTTTAGAGAGAGCAGCTCTCACCTGGGCATCTGAGATGTTTGGGAGGCTAGACTCTGGTGGGATAGATATTTCTCCTTTTGGGGGAGGGAGGAGGGAAATTTGCACTGAACCTGTCTGCCAGTATGTTGGCAATGTCTGTGGGTTCAGTGATGTTTTTATCATTTTGGACTAATTCTGAGCATATCTGGGAGTTTCCACCCAGGTTTCTAACATAGCTAAAGAAGGCTTTATGATTGTCTTTTGTGTCATTAGCGATTTTTCTCTCAAAGTTGGCCTTGGATGATTTTATGAGTGATCGTAGTTTTTGCTAGTATTGATCAGAGATGCCTTCCCATTTAGGGATTTTGCTCTGTCATGTAGTAGCTTTCTCCTCTTGTTGTAGAGTTTGTTTATGGCTGGAGTCCACCAGACTGGGCCTGCCTTTGGTGGAAAAGGTCTTGATTTTATTAGGGATTGCTTGATCCATACATTCCTGGAGGTGCTCGTAGAAGGCATTTGTAAGGGTTTCAGCAGCGTGGGTTGTGGTTTCCACTGGCTCAGGGGCCTTGAAGGATACCACTCCAGTCTTAAGAAGTGTGAAGTTTGCTTTTGAGAAGTTCTTCACTGTGGTCTTTTTTGCTGGGGTGGCGGCGGGATGTGGATCTCCAGTGAGATTAATTTATGGTCTGATCTCACCAATGAGGGATATACTTCCGGTGTGGAGCATTTTGTCCTCATGTTTGTGATGATCAGGTCTAGTATATTTTCTCCTCTTGTGGGAATGGTGACTAGTTGTTCCATAGCATTTGAGTTTATGAACTCAAGGAACCTTTGGGCTAGGGTGTTGGGGCTTGAGTAATGTTCCCAGTCTATGTTTGGGTAGTTGAAGTCACCCAATATGATGGTGTTTGGAGAGACATTTATACTCTCCAGTGTCTTCAGGAAGGCTGTGTGGGTTTCCTGAGTTTGAGAAGGTGGTCTTTAGCATGTTACAAACTGTAGGGCAGTTTTACCTATGGTTAATTGCACCTGGATGGTCTCCGATGCTTCGTGCGTTGCCACTAACCTGGAGGTGTGGGTATCCTTTATGAATATGTATACTCCCCCTCCTTTTGTAGTTCGGTCCGGATTTTGGGGCCGGAACGCATGATATGAGGTATAACCTGATAGTGCTGGGGTGCTCTCAGGAGCCTTGAACCAGGTTTCAGTCACAGCACAAACATCGATGTTCTCCATACTGAGGAGGGCTTCGAGGGCGTGCATCTTGAGGTTTAGACTTCTGGCATTGAGCAGTATTACCCTTAGTTTTTCTCCATTTTTGTTTTCTAGATATACAGGTTTATCATTTGAGCCTTGCCTAAAAAAGGCACTATGGGGGTGGCAAGAGCCTTTGCCAATATCCGGAAGCCCAGGGGTGACATGTGCAAGCTGTCCCTTGCGAAGCAGCGTGGCTTGTCAAGCATGTCATCCCAGGCAGACAGACATTGGATCCCCTTAGAATGACACCAGTAATTAAGCCAATTATTAAAGCTGATCATTTTGTCTCTGTATTGTGGCATCATTCTTGGTGAGGGTAGGATACTGCTCAGGGTCAGGGTCATACCGGCCTGGGCTACATAATCTGAGAGCTCCTCTATGTCTCTTTTCATGTAGTCCAGGGAGGTACGTCTCAGGTCGCTCACACCGGCATGGACAATGACTGAGTCATACTTGTACTTGCTGTGGAGTGACCTGAGTGCTTGTGTTATGTGGCGGATTCTAGTGCCTGACAGGCAGCTAACTGTGATCTTTTCCTTGTTCAGTCTGGTGAGTGGGACGTCAGTGTGTCTGACTATGGAGTCACCTATAACAAGTGTGTCTGGCATTGTGTTTGGCCTTAAGGGCTGTGACTGTTTAGCACACTGACTTTGAGAACTATGTGTTGCATGTCTTATGTCTTGAGGTGGCAGTTGCTTGGGTGTCTGCTTTGGAGGCCTCTGTAGTTTTGGTAGATTTTTGATCAGTGCCTCCAGTATGTCTTTGTGTGTTTATGTGTTTGTTTTGCAGTTGTGATAGTTCTATGTGAAACTGGGTTTGTGGTGTGCGTGGTTTCCTTCTCCTCCTGTCTGGTCTTGCCAGTCCTGAGTTGAGAGAGCTCAGCCTCCAGTTTGGCTATATAGTTGCATCTCTCACATGTATTTGTGTTTTGTGGGAGAAGGAGTGGGTTGTCTGTGTACATGAGGCAATTGTAACATTGCCTCAAGATGCCCAGATTCACCAGCTGAACCGGAGAGGACGCTAGCAACTGACCCTTCGACATGCTAGAAAAGTGAAAAGTTTGCTGTGTAACTGAGTCAGAAGGGACCTATAGGGAAATGGGTACTCAAGGGGATTCTAGGCTAATGTAGTACTTTGTTTAGTATACAAGTACTTTACCTATATAAAAATGCTTTAGGAGCAAGTGCTGAGCTATTGAGATAGAGAATAGACTGTTTAGATTGCAAGTAGAGAAGTTCTAAGGGAAAAATTGAAGAGCAGACTTTACGGAGCCAGAAATAGTTTAACCTTGTTTAACCGCTGCTGCCCGATGGTGCTCTATGGGCAACTCCGCGCTAAATCACGCCAAAGCGTGCTAAAGCGGGCTTTATAGCAGGGGGTTGAAAAGACCTAGGAATTGACCCAAAATGGCCAATAGACTACAAGTTTCTGGCTGAAACCACTGCTCTAGGGACAAATAGGCTGCTCAGTGCTCCCCACTCCCACTGGTGAACAAAGAAGCTTCCCTTTATCCAAATAAGGATATGGAATAGCACAGGAACCAAGCCAAAGCCCAGAGATCAGCAAACTCTGAAGACTGGACTACTCTAGTTCAGTAAGGTGGGAAAACAAGATTTTTTTTTTTTTTTTTTTACAGAAAACAGAGGAAAAACAGACAGTAAATGCTATAAATGCTTTTAAACGGCTAGCGCACTTGAGTGTGTTAGCCTACAGGTAAAATTAAGCCTTCCAACCTGGGCTGACGCTCTAATATACTTATTCCTTATCCTGTCCACCCTCATCACACCCAGTGCAAATCTTAATATCTTTAACTCTGCCACATCCAGCTCTGACTCCTGCCTTTTTGTCAATGCCACTGTCTCCAACCCATATAACACAGATGGTCTCACTACCCTCTTGTAGACCTTCCGTTCCATGCTTACTGGTACTCGCCTGTCAAAAATCACTCCTGACACTCTTCTCCTCCCACTCCATTCTGCCCATACTCTCTTCTTCACCTCTCTTCCACACTCACCATTACTCTGAACTGTTGATCTCAAGTATTTAAACGCAGCCAACTTTGCCACCTCTACTCCCTGCATCCTCACCATTCCTCTATATTTCCTCTCATTCACACACATATATTCTGTCTTAGTCCTGCTGACCTTCATTTCTCTTCTCTCCTCTCTAGAGCATATTTCCACCTCTCCAGGGTCTCCTCCATCTGTTCCCTACTCTCACTACAGATCACAATGTCATCTGCAAACATCATAGTCCACGGGGACTCCTGCCTGATCTCGTCTGTCAACCTGCCCATCACCATTGCAAATAAGAAAGGGCTCAGAGCTGATCCTTGTTGTAATCCCACCTCCACCTTAAACATGTCCGTCACTCTGACCGAAGACCTCACCACTGTCACACTTCCCACATACATATCCTGCTTACATACTTCTCTGACACTCACAACTTCCTCATACAATACCACAACTCCTCTCTAGGCACCCTGTCATATGCTTTCTCTAAGTCCACAAAGACACAATGCAGCTCACTCTGACCTTCTCTGTACTTCTCCAGCAACACTCTCAGAGCAAACATTGCATCTGTAGTGCTCTTTCCTGGCATGAAACCATACTGCTGATCACTAATCATCACCTCCCTTCTTAACCTAGCTTCCACTACTCTTTCCCATAACTTCATGCTGTGACTGATCAGTTTAATCCCTCTGTAGTTACTACAGCTCTGCATATCACCCTTATTCTTAAAAATTGGTACCAAAACAGTTTTTCTCCATTCCTCAGGCATCCTCTCACTTTCCAAGATTTCATTAAACAATCGAGTTAAAAACTCCACTGCCTTTTTACCTAAACACCTCCATGCTTCCACAGTTATGTCATCTGGACCAACAGCCTTTCCATTCTTCACCTTCTTCATAGCTATCCTTACTTCCTCCTTGCTAATCCACTGCACTTCATGATTCACTATCCACACATCATCCAACCTTCTCTCCCTCTCATTCTCTTCATTCATCAGCCCCTCAAAGTACTCTTTCCATCTGCACAACACACTCTCCTCACTTGTGAGTACATTTCCCTCATTATCCTTTAACACCTTTACCTGCTGCACATCTTTACTAGCTCGGTCCCTCTGTCTAGCCAATCTGTACAGGTCCTTTTCTCCCTCCTTAGTGTCCAACCTTTCATACAACTCTTCATACGCCTTATCCATAGCCTTCGCCACCTCTCTCTTTGCCATGCACCACATCTCCTTATACTCCTGTCTACTTTCTTCATCTCTCTGACAATCCCACTTCTTCTTTGCCAACCTCTTTCTCTGTATAATCTCCAGTACTTCCTCATTCCACCACCAGGTCTCCTTGTCCTCCTTACTCTTTCCAGATGTCACACCAAGCACCTTTCTAGCCATCTCCCTTACTAGCTCTGCTGTAGTTAACCAGCTATTCGGTAACTCTTCACTGCCACCCAGTGCCTCTTTTAACTCTTCCCTGAACTCCACCTCACAATTACCCTTTTTCAGTTTCCACCATTTGATCCTCGGTGCTGCCCTCACACTCCTCCTCCTCTTCTTGATCACCAATGTCATCCTACAAACCACCATCCTATGTTGCCTAATTACACTTTCCCCTGTCACCACTTTACAGTCTCCAATCTCCTACAGACTGGCCCTTCTACATAAGATATAATCCACCTGTTTGCATCTTCCTCCACTCTTGTATTTCACCCTATGCTCCTCCCTCTTGTTAAAATATGTATTCACCACAGCCATGTCCACCTTTTTCGCAAAATCCATACCATCTGACCTTCTGCATTCCTTTGCTTAACACCATACCTACCCATCACTTCCTCATCCCCTCTGTTCCCTTCGCCAACATGCCCATTGAAATCTGCTCCAATCACAACTCTCTCACCTTTGGGTACAGTCATCAACACTTTATCCAACTCACTCCAAAATTTTTCTTTATTTCTTTATTCATGCCCCAATTTCTCCTACTGAGAAACCTTTGTGGGCATTCCAACTGTTGCAAGTATCTGGTTAGATACATTCCAAAGGGGGCACTGTACTCAATGATAGATCTGATAATGGCTGAGTAGAATGATACTATAACTTCCTTAGACCTGGATGCCATACATTTACCTATAAGCTGGGATACGTAGAATGATTTTCTTTCTTTCTTGGCTACATGTCGGATGAAAGCCAGATTACTGTATACTTATGTTCCCAGATCCCTTACTGCTGGGTCGACTCTTAGGAGAATTTTAAAGATGGTGTAATTAATTTGAATTGACAGTTTCTCAAAGGGCATTATAATGCATTTTTTTAGCATTCAGTTTTAGGCCTTGGCTTGGCACCAGCCATGTGTCTGTGTTAAACCCACTTGCAAGATGTTAGTGTCTTGGGGAGAATTGATAATAGCTTGTGATCTTGGTGAGCCAGAGGCCTTGAATGTTAGCTTTGACTTCCAAAAAGTAGATGTCAAACAAAAGCAGGCCTAGCATGGGACTCTGGAGTATTCAACCGCTGACTGGTCATTTGGTGGAGGTGGTCTCACCGATCCTAGCTTCTTGGGTCCTGTGAGCCATCAGGTAATCCAGTGAGTTATGAAAGGATTTACACCTACCTCAGAGAGCTTGTCAATAAAGCCTGAGTGGATTATTGTATCAAATGCCTTAGCCAGGTCACGATACGCAGAATACACTGTTTTACCTTCATCCATTCAATACCTCGGTGACCCTCTCATAGAAGTCCATCAGTTTAAGTTGGCATGACCTTCCCTTAACAAAGCCAAATTAAGATGGGCCCAGTGTCTGTAGGTTGCCAATGTCCTCGTCTATCATTTCTATGATAATTTGTTCCATGGCTTTGCATTATAGACTTATTAGACTGATGGGTCTGTAGATCCCTGGGTTGGTTGATGGAATGTAATTGAAGAGTGCCTCTAGTGGTCCTGATAGGTTATGTTTTAGACTGTTCAGAAGGCAATCAGGGATATTTTTTAGAACCATGGAAGTGGTGTTCTTGGCTTTAGTGAGTGCTGCCAACACCTGTACCCTGCTGATAGCTGGTGGAATTATATTGGAGGGAATTTCACCTGATGGAGCTGGGGGAAATGGAGGCTGAAGTTTGATCTGAATTTACCAGCCAGTAGAGTTGCTATGTTACCCTGATCGGTGAAGGTGGTACTGTTTAACACCAGTTCAGCACACTGCTGTGTGCTGCCTCTAAGGTTCCAGGCATAGCTGAAGAAGGCCTTCTTTGCACTTGTCTTTATGGGAGTTGCTGTTCCTAATTCTGGCCATAGGCTTTCTTATTTTATTATAAACCCTGTTTAGGTGAGGATTACACTACTGGAGTTTGTCTTTAGTGTTCATTTTGGATTTATTAATGGTAGGTATGGCAACCTACATATAGCCATTGACATGTTTGTAGAGGGAGCTGTAGTTTTGGATTTGGAGAGAACCTTGAATTTTGACAAGCTGTCACTTAATAGGATATAGTTTGCCTTTGAATATTTCCTAACTGTTACTGGTTGAGCTGGATTTTCTGGGTTGCTTTTTACTCCAGATAAGGCAGCTTTGTGATATGAACTCACTAGTGAGGACCTGACATGAGAAGGGGAGGGGTGTGCAATGATTTTCCATGCTGGTAAGTACCATATCCAGCTTATTTGATCCACTGGTTGGAATGTGCACTATCTGTTTCAGGGTGTTTGTGTTAATATAATCTAGGAAACATTATGCCTGTGAGATAGGCAGTGCACGTTTCCCAGTCTATACAGGGGTAGTTAAAGTCACCTATGACTAGAGCGTTTGGTTGGAAGTTAAGTGCCTGTAAGATGTTTAGGTAAGATTCATGAGACTCTACAGTCACAGATGATGACCTGTAGCTACCCATGATATAGTGAGGGACCTTTTCTATGGTGACTTGCACATGGATGAGCTCTGTAGTTTCATCCTGTTTAACCAGTATGGATGCATGTTTGTTGGTACAGTGGATTGAAACACCTCCACCTTTGATCCCAGTCTGTGCTTTTGTTGGTGTAAGTATATGAATGGCAGTGTAGCCTTGCACTTCCAGAAGACTTTCTATGGCTATAAACCAAGTCTCAGTCACAGCACAGATGCCTGCATTCTCCAGAGTGAGAAGGGCTTGAAAGGTGTGGAGCTTTTTGTCTAGGTTCCGAGCATTAAGTAGTAACACCTTAAGTTTTCTTGTAAATATTTTAATTATGTTGGCATTTTTGTCTATTTAGCATTGCCTAAAAGGCTCTAAGGGGGTGGATAAAGTTTTAGCCAATATTCAAAAACCTGGGGTGTGACAGGTGCAGCCCATCCTTGACAAAGCAACGTGGTCTGTTGACCATGTCCTCATATGCTAACAGATAATGGATACCCACAGAGTTCCACCAGAAACTAGGCCAATCATTAAAATAAACCATTTTAAGTTCATTCTGGGGCATCAACTATGGTGAAGGTAGACTGCTGCTAAAGGCAAGGGTCATATTTATCTGTGACACATCTTCTGAAAGGTCCTTTATGTCTCTTTTCATATAGTCTAGTAAAGTAAGTCTGCGGTCAATTACAACCACATGGAATCTTACAGGCACTTGGGGAGCAGTAACCTTAGTGATATTATGGATCCTGGCTCAAAACAGAGAAATAACCATATCTTTACCTTGTCTTACCTGGTGAGTGGGGCATCTGTATGTCACACATGCAAACCTGAAGTGGCCACTCTTTAGCCCTGTGATATCCCATTTTAAGTGTACCTTGTTTGTCCTCCAAGGTATACCAAAAATGTGCCTTTTGATTTGGAGTTACAGAAGTATTCCTTTTTTATCCATGATGAGAATGGACTTAAGATTCACTTTTGATCTGTAACTTAATGATTCTGTGGGAGGCAGAGCCACATCATACCACAAGGTTATTAGCATATGCCACCACCACCAAATGCAAAGCTAAAGCAGACGTGGCTGATAAAGAAACTAAACAACAAGGAGTTAAGGGCAAAGTACTGTTAGCCTCCCAAGAGGACAGAGGCGCCATTTGACAATTTTTCTCTCTTCACTTACTATGAAGCATCTAAAAAATAATGAACCCAGAAAATGACCCAATGATCAAAACAAAATACTAATCAATAACTAAAATGCAGTACCTCGTGTCCTCCATTTTTTTAAAGAATGCCTAGAAATTGAAAGAAGTAAAAAAAAAATCAGATATAGCATAACAGCAGCAGAATGATATGAATTAAAGCAAAATGAAAATAAATATTTCCAGCATCCAAACAAGAGTCCCAACCAGCAAAGGAAAAAAAACATTAAAAATGCCTGCAAACAATATGGAATGTATACATTAGCCTTATCATATACAACCTACCACATCTCTTAAAGAATGAAACACTATTGCCTAAAACTAAATATATAAATCAAACCACTGCTCCAAAAATAAAAGAGAAATATCCCATATCATCATACCCAATCCTCTGTATTGTTAATATTGTCTGACTAATACCATATAACACCAAAGAACAGATTCCTCCTCTATAGTAAAAAAAATTAAAACCACCTCTGTCTGCTGTAAAGAAACAGATGCCTCAAACACTCATCCTTACAATAGCCACCTCCTTAGTGTACAAGCGATCTGTGAATTCCTACCAAAAGCACTGGCTGAACATTTAATCATTTTGTTACCCCTTAAAATGACATCTAAATAAATGTAACATCCAGCCAAGACATATTTTGATAAAAATTGGTTGAATAAAATCTTAACTAATGTACTTTGTGTAACTAACCAAATGATTTCTAATAGCCTGTTGAGAAAATTCACATCCATCTTCAGCCATTTCCCAAAACTGTACTGTCAGTGTCATTCACATACCATTGTGTCACAAAGCAATACCCATTAACTAATATCAACTAATAAAATAAGAAAAGCAAGTACTGAAAAGGGAAACAATCCCCCACCCATAAAAACAATAATCATGAAATTCCTATGCTGCCAAACCTGGTCTTCCTGTCTTTTATTATGAAAAAATACAAATCAAAGATAAGCAAAATAAAATATACTTCCTAGTAATTTGGATTACCTTTTCCTAAATAAGCAAAATTATTAACAAAAAAACTAGCATAAGAATGAAAGAAATACATTTTAAATCCACAAACTACGATATCCAAATACAAAAACTCAGCTACTGCAAGAAACGAACACAGTTGTATGGTAAGCGCTTTCGTCTACTTTATTTAACATGAATTTCTTCAGACCTGACCTATCCAGCACTATATTTATATACCCATTGTTGCATTGCATATTAGCTGTGCATCACAGGTATTTTTCTCTAGATTCTTCTCTATCTTCTATTGTTTCTCTAATGTATATACTTGTTTTTTTTAATACCCCTTTACTAAACTGCAACAGGGAAAATCTCAAGTCCGTCATCTTGGATCAGCGAATAACTGTGGCTAACACATAAATAAACAAACTTCTTTCATTCTTATCCAAATACAAAAATGGACTAAAGTGCTTACCATACAACTGTGTTTGTTTCTTGCAGTAGCTGAGGTTTTGTACAGATAGGACATGGCAAGTATCATACAGGAACTAGACAGGTGAAATCCTTGGTTATAGTCAGGGTGTCACACAGGGCTCAGTCCTAGGCCTTTACTTGTTTAGATTGTTTAGATTGTATCTTTCAGACCTAACTTTTTCATCTGAGGTGTTCTACAGTCTATAAGCAGATGACCTGAAATTGGGTAAACTGATTACATGTGTTACAGATAAGGCATATCTGCAAAATAACGACTAAATTGACCATTTGGGCACAGGGGAATAATATGCTGATAAATACATCAAAAACTAAGCATATGAGATTTGGAGACATAAATTGAAAGGTGAATATTTAATACAGCACGCAGTGATTGAAACTGTAGACTCATTTAAGGACCTGGGTATATGGGTAGATTCAGCTGTGGGTTTTTCTAATCATATTAACCAATTGGTTAATGATAGTTATGGAACTATAGGTTGTATAAAAAAATTATAAAGTTTAGGAAATCAAAAAGGATTAAGTCATTGTTTGTTATTTATATTAGACCCAAACTTGAGTATGGAATAACAATATGGAAACCCTATAAGAAAACAAACATGAGTAAACTAGAAAGAGTACAGTGGAAATATACCAAGAGCATCCATGGATGTGAAAATTTAAGTTATTATGAAAGACTAAAATATCTGAACTTGTACAGTGTCTCTTACAGATATCTAAGAGGAGATCTTGTTCAGGTATATAGGGCATTTAGAGACAAGTATCTATGGGAATGTTTGGGGTTATAGAAAATACTAGAGAATCATCAGACAACCTACGTAGAAGATTCTATAGGAATGAGAATTGTACTAATTGGATCTCTGACAGAATGCTGATACATGGAACAGACTACCAAGTTAAATTAAAGCAAGTACTAGTTTAGATATTTTTAAGAACAGCCTGGACACTTATTATGGGAACAACTGTTTTAGCATATTGGCAAACTAGAAGGGCATCAATGCCTGTGCTTGAAATATTTGTGTGTATGTATGTATGTATGTATGTATGTATGTATGTATGTATGTATGTAACCATGACCAAGTACAGCTCTGAGTGTCAATTCCCTAAGCAGTGCTGAAAGTTGGCTCAAGTCTGGAATGAAATCACCTAGATAGTTAACCATGCCAAGAAAATGTTGCAGGGCTTGAACATTGTCTGGAGCTGGCATTTCAAGAACTGCTGTTTCTTTGAAGGATCTGGTCATATGCCTGAACTGGTAAATAAATGACCAACACATGTAACTTCTCTTAACATGAGCTTGTTCTTCTGAGGATTCAGCTTAAGATTCACTTCACATGCTCTTTCCAGAACTTTCTTGAGGTTTCTGTCATGCTCAGCTTCACCATTGCCTCCTACTAGAATATCATCTACTATAATAGCACACAGAGACCGAGAAAAAAATTTGCTCCATTACATGCTCGAAGACTTCACTGGTAGAATTTATCCAAAATGGCATCCTCAAAAATCCATACCTGCCAAAAGTCGTACTGAAAGTGATTAGCAATGAAGATTTTTTGTCAAACAAAATTTACCAAAATGAACTCTTTGCATCAAAGACAGAAACTATGGTGGCAATTAGCATAAGGGTAGTGACTTCTTTGACTGTACATATTGGATGATGAAGTCTTTTCAGTGTTTTGTTCAAATTGTCTGGCTCAGTACATATTCTGATATCATCTGAGCTTTTCTTATGAGCCACAACTATGGAAGATGCCCATTCAGTTGGTTTTTCAACTGTACAAATTACACTTTGCTGCACCATTTTATCTAATTCAGCCTTGACTCTGTTCTGCTAGGTACTGGCACTTTCCGGGCCAGCTTGACAACTGGACTGACTTCAGGGTCTAACTTCATGGAGTACACAACTGGGAGTTTGCCTAGTTTGTCTTTGAAAAGATCAGCATAGGTAGAGAAAACAGACTGGATGAAATTAGAACAGTGGTCTTTCAAGCTTACACGGTGCACTTCCTTATTGAATGAAAGCAGTCCCATTTTCAAACTGTCTCTGAAGCCTAATAATGACTGTACGTGCCTTTTGACCAAGTAAAATTGCAAGTCATAGCTGTTCCCAGCAGAGTAACATGAAAGCACTACTGAACCTTTGGTTTGAATTTCTTCACCATGGTAAGCAACAAGCTTCACACACTTTGCCAAATCAAGCTTCTCACCAGCACATACTCTAGCAAATGTTTCTGCTGACATAACATTGCACTTTGAACCTGCATCAACTTTGAGCTCTATGGGTCTTCCATTTATCCGAATCATACAAAATACTTCATTCTTTGCCTATAAATCTACTGCATTGACTGTTTCGTTAAGCACAGACACACCATTAACATAAAACGTAGGGTCACAGCTTTCTAATCGATCATCTTGTCTCTCTGAATGCTCCCTTTTAATAAAAAAACTATCCCTTATTTGATTTACAAAACACATTTTTTTAAATTTTAATTTTAAGCACTCAGGGTCTTCCCTTGACTCAGCTGGTACCACTATATGATGGTTTTCTCTCTACCCTGCAAATGCAACAGGTGCATACTCAAATGAATGTTCTCTTTCTATGGCTTCTGACCCAGCTAAATTAAGTAGAATAAATGCCTTTGTATGGTCATATTTATCAGAAAATGCAGCCTGTATGAAAATGTCACACTCTTGCTCAAACAACCTCCAGTTCTCTGCAATATTGCCACAGTAGTCAGGAAACCCATCTACGTGGCACACCTCATCACAAAAGGGTTCTCATCTAGAAAATAAGAGGTCATTGTTCCCCTCTACTCGACACTCATTAGACTCATTATAGAGTACAATGCCCCTTTTGGAATGTACCTCACAAGACATCTGCAGCAGCTGGAAAGGCCACAGAAGTACCTCACAAAGAGGATTACTGGCGTCAAACAAATGCCCTACACTGACCGTCTCAAAAAACTCCCGCTTTCCTCCATAGCATATTGCCTACTCCGAGGTGATCTCTGCCTAACATATAAAGCTATGTCAAACCCAGAGCAGTTGGACATGCTATACCTAAAGAAATCCCAATCCCTCCAAGCTACACGCTCTAGGGACCTAAACCTTGTCAGCACAATAAACAGGACATGCTGGAGGGATAGATTCCTGTCTCAGAGACTTCCCATACTCTGGAGCAAGCTACCCATCTATGTCAAGGAAAGTTCCTTATTAGCACTGTTCAAGAAAAATCTTGATAAGTGGATGGGAAATAGGAAATACACCCCCGGGGATCACTTCGGTGGCTCTGCTCAACAGGGGCACAGGAAAATAACTTTCTTGGGTGGCGTAAGCCAGGGAGCCTTGTTGGCTAGGCTTACTTAGACCCTTGGGCAGATAGCCTAGTACCTACCTATGAACCTATGAACCTATATTATTATCAAAAACAAGTGAAGCTGGTCTACGAAATCCTTCAGCCATGCCAACAAAGTATGCCCAAACACGCTGAGAAAATGGCCCTTGTAATTATGTACAAACATGCACAGACACCCAGTACATATGAGACCATTCAAATGCCCAATAAACTCCTTGAAATACTGTACTTTGCGAAGTATGCTTTGAAGTGGCTATATTTTGTGAAATAACTGTATTGTATTACCGCAGAAACTTGTGAACACTTTGTATACTTCAGATATCTTGAATAGCTTTAATTAATGTGAAAAAGAAGCTTATAGTGAAAAAATGTGGTCATTTTCCTTATTTTACACATTTTATGAGATCTGGACTTTATTTCAAACATTTTCCATAGTTATTTGAAAATTTTTTCAATATGCCACAATTTTGGACATTTTGTTTAATTAAAAATTTGTTTAGAGCATTCTGAGTGCTTCGTTTTATATTTAAAGAATAAGAAATTATTTAAGTAAGCTTTGGTACCTGAAATATGTTTCTACCTTTTTTTGCAAGTTATACATGCAATAGGGATGATCCACTGCTCTATATTCCTCTACTACTAACTGAGTGCCTCTTGGTCTTTATTCTGGATTTCTGGATCCCATTTTGACACCATGTCGCTCATCTTGGTTTATTGTTGAAGACAAACAGGTGGGATAGTTCATTTATATGCTTTATTACAGAGAAACACATCAGGATGAATAGCAGCAGTACAAAATATAAATGAGCTGATTAACTGACGGACTACACAGACATACATGCATACATCTCAGCAGTTTACTACAAAATGGCAGTCAGGCTCACACATCCTCAGTATTTATACACTTGTGGAAGCCCCTAGAAAGTTCCTTAAAGGTATACATACATATTGATCTACAACTAGTGACAATAATAGATGTGTAATTCCCAGGGTAAGCAGAAGGACCACCTTTATGCAAGGGCACCACAGATATCCATCTCCATACCTTATGGTTGTATTTTGAATTAGTTGCAATCCTACGTTCATAGTAGACCTTAAATTTCCTAATAGTAAGTTTGTGTGACTTTTTTACTAGTTCTAAATCTTTTTAGTAATAATGAAATGGACATATTTTAGTGATGACAAGGAGTTTTTATTTTGATCATAGAGTTTGCTGATATTATAGTTCTATCGTATAGCTTTAGCTCTAAATTTGTCAGTATGCTTATGCCAGATTGGTACAGATGCCTCAATGCACTTATCGAAGAGGGAGTAAAGTTCAGAGGGGTAGGCAGCAGCTTCAGTTACAAGGTTTGCTGGGAAGCTATACCAGTTGAGATTATCAAAAAGATCAAGTTTTGGAATAACCCCTGAAAGTAGAGCAGTTATTAGGAGCCAGATACTACTTTTCATATAGAAGATCATGGTGAGGTGGTCAGATTTGACAAGGGATGTAGTAACTAGCAGGATGGCGCAACTTGGAGAAATGTCTGTGAGGACAAGATCAAGAAGTTTAACACCTCTGGTGGTTACTGTGACAGTTTAATCAAGTGTATTGGCATTTATAAAATCCAACAATCTCCAGGCATATTTGTTGCTTGTAGTAGATGTTTGCCACCGTGTGTGCAGATAGTTAATATCACATATATAAAAAAGGCATTTGGTTCAGTTGTTCATTTTTCTAACTGGCTAAGGTATTCTGCATACTCTAAAAGAGTCATAGTTGGGGATCTATTATTGGCTATAACATAATAGTTAGCTTTATTGAGTGTAACTAGGACATCATCCATTTAACTATATTGTACCAAGCTAAATAAGGAGAGAGAATACACTTGCAAAAAAAAAAAAAAACAGATAGTTCCCCCCCCAGATGCTGGTGGATTTGAATGCATGATAGGCTTTGTCACCCTGAAATGCAGGGAAGTGCTATCACTTCACTGGAAGCAGAGTTCTTTTATTACACAAATGCTGATGATTTCAAAGTTATTTCCTGTTCCTTGTACCAAGTCTTCTACTAATTTATTTCCACTATTTTCTTGTTATTGTCCTTTCTCCATTTCTCCCTTTTCTCCCTCTTCACTTTCTAAAAGTTCAAATCTGTTTTCTTTCTGTATATGTTAATAACCTTACTATGAACTATTTCTTCTCTAACTGCTTCTTCATTCTTTAACCTTTTTAATGTATTCTCTTCCATATTTAACCTTCCGATTCAGTATCTTCTATAGTAATATTTTCGGGTTTATATCAGTCTATCGAAATGGCTGAATATCGAATACCAGATGTTCGAACTGTAAAGTTTAAACACTGGTAATCTCGAAGCTGCGACCCACCGAATTCTTGCCCAGGGAAAAAATTCAGTGGGCCATTTCTGTGGCTTGCGAGTATCAGGACTGTGGTGGGAAGTTACGGGTCAGGTTCAGGTAAGTGTGCGATTGTGTGGATGTTAGGGTTAGGGTGCGGGTTAGGTGAGTTAGAGTTAGGGCGCGGGTGAGGTGGGTGTGGGATAGTGAAAGACTTTAGGGTTAGGGGAGGATAGGTGA
This sequence comes from Protopterus annectens, assembly GCF_019279795.1. Taxonomy (NCBI): domain Eukaryota; kingdom Metazoa; phylum Chordata; order Ceratodontiformes; family Protopteridae; genus Protopterus; species Protopterus annectens. The sequence goes on along the minus strand of NC_056725.1, from coordinate 944,779,874 downwards.
GTTAGGGTTTGGGCGCGGGTCAGGTGAGTGTGCGATAGTGCCAGACCTTAGGGTTTAGGTTTGGGTTAAGGTAAGTGGATAGGTAGTAGTGTATGTACAGTTTAGTCTAGGGTTAGATGTAGGATTTTGAGTGTATGTGTGTGGATTGATGTTGTTTTGGTGTGTTTGTGTTGTGTGTGTGTTTCTTGGAACAGCAATTTTTTTCCCTGGGAAAAAATCGCTGTTTTAAGACTTTGATGTTTTTGCAGTTCGTGGTTTGAAGTTCGAACATATGGTGTTCGAACTTCAGACATTTCGATGAACTGATATAGACCCATATTTTCTACTGTTTGTCTTTTTTCATAACTTTCCTCTTCATTTGCTCTTTCTTTTTCTAATGTAGGACAGTTAAACCAGAAGTGCCCAAATTATGCCCATACTCAACAAGCTGACTTACCGTTTTTTATCAATATGTCCCCCTCTCCCCACACTGACCACTACTTTCATTCTTACAGTTTTGTGCTAAATTATTTTCATCCCTAGAAATATAACATGGCTTAGGTTAGCCACAATGCAAAACACATATTTTATCATTCACAATTATAGTATTTGAACTATGATGCACTCTGCCATCCTTAATATCCATTGTTACCTACACATCCCGACCCACAGCTAATACATTTCTTTCATCACATATCTTTTAACTTCAAATCTTTTTACTATACAGTGAAAGAAAAAAATATTTTTTTACTCATGCTCATCCATATCTGAAGTTCTAAATTGTACATTTATTTTATTTTTTGATTGTTATACCAAGCTTTGAAATAAATAGTCTTTCCCCTGTGCTACTGTATTCCTTTTTTTCTGTATCAGTCATAAATGTTTCCACCAAATTAAACTTTCAAAATTGACTTCACGGAAAATGTTAGCTTCTAAAGGAAATATTGCTCTTATGTCATTAATGTCAAAATCTAGTGTAAAATAATAATGTCTGCAGTATCATACCTGTTAGCACTGTCATTGTTTTCCTCGTTAGCACTATCATTGTTTTCCTCGTTTTATCTGTGGCTGTTGAAAAATTACAAATCTTTGTCTAATCTGCATATTTTCTTCCATTCTTCCTTGCCTTGCCTTCCTGCATCTGCATAAGTACTTTGTTTTTTTTTTTTATCAAAAAAACCCCATTGTAGAAGTAAACTCTTAGAACTGGCCACTCCCAACATGTGAGAATGTTGTTTTCCCTTCACTAGCTGCTACTTCTGTCTCCAAGCTATCAGTTTCATGTTCCTATAATACTTGTTCTACCATGTCACTCCATTGTGTTTCCTCTGTTTCCTTGGCCTCTGCCTGGTTCATTAAATTTACCAACGCTGCTATCTCGGGTCCTCTGACTTCCATTTCTGTAGCAATTAATTCATCTCCTTCCTTCAGGAAGTTTGCTCCTATTTCTCCCTCTGTGTCTGCTGTACCCTCTTCCATCTTGGAAATTCCCAGAACTGCAGTAGCAGCTCTTTGGCACAACCGATCAGAACCAAAAAATAGGGGAAGTTCCTTGGTACACTGGGCAAATTTCCCAAAAGTATGTGTATATTTGAAAGTTTATGTATAAGCTTGACTGTAATATATATGCCAGTTTCAGTGCAGGCAAGTGGTGCACTATAAATATATATATATATATATATATATATATATATATATATATATATATATATATATATATATACATATATGTATGGGTCCCCTTCACATGATCGACTTTTCACAAAGTCGAAATTCATATGGCCAAGACCATATGATCGACTATTAAAGAGCTGACCATGGGGAACTGCTATCTCTATACAGTGTGGATTGGGAAAATTTCCCTCTTCTGCACTGTAGTACCATCTCGGAGTTGGTATATTTAAGTTACGGGGGGTATGGGGGTGGAGCCCCCCATGGGGGATGCAGGGGGCGGAGCCCCCTGCTAACAGCTTTTAGGTAAGTGTTCGTTATGTTTTTCTGTTTGCTTTACATGTTCGTCTTTTCAAAAGTCGATCATATGGTCTCGGCCATATGAATTTCGACTTTGTGAAAAGAAGTAGACCCATATATATATATATATATATATATATATATATATAAAATAAAAATGTGTATTTAGTGACTTTGTATGCATTTTAGTGACTACAGTCACTTAGTCAGACCTGCCCATATAAGGGTCTTCACCTACTCAGATCAAGTATTTCTACATGGATAGTAACCATGATCTTCTTAGTAATTTAATCATGTGTACTGAACAGTGATCCAGGCTTTATTCATATTGTCTTGATCATTTCCTTATATTGGGTGTACCATCTTTACCTTAGTGCATGTTTACATAGCAAGTTTATGGTTTCCCTTAGTTGTCTGTAGCGTTGTCGCCTCACAGTAAGACGTTGTCCTGTTAAATTCTCAGGTAGAGCGTCTTCTCTGTGGAGACATGCATGAATGGGCGTACCTTCATTGAAGGTTGTGTGTCAGAGCTGGCAACTCGGCATGTAAAAATCTACTGCCAATCATTAGTGGACCAGAGTTCCACTGTGGCGACCCCTAACTGGGAAAAGCCGAAAGACACAACAACAACAACAAACATTGAACTTTTTAAAGGTTTCCCATACAGTAGCTCTGAAAATTGTGTACATATTCTTCTTAACCCTGGAGTATGTCACAGAAAACCAGAAAGAAAAAAAGTATTGCACTTTGAGAAAAATCTCCACTGCTGTCCTTTTAAGGTCTTACAGTGCCATAATGTCTATTAATGTCTGATGGGCTAGTCCCCTACTTCAAACAATGGATTGGTAATCAGCTGTGCTTTGAAGCAAAAAAATAAAATAAAATCCCCCTCTCCTTATATGTTAAGTGACATACGATATAACTGGTCTTGCAATAATTAGACGAGGTACAACAATAACAGTCTTCATATGAAAAAGATTGTTAGATACTTTCAAGGTCCATAAAACTTCGTATTAAGACAGCTAATGAATTTGACATTTTAATCAATTTTACTAGCTTCAAATGCAAAATCCTGTCTGCCTGTATAATGCATAGAGCAACTAACCAAGAATAACTATTATTCCTTAGATTTAGTGCCAACACTAAAAGTTTAATGGATCAAAGTCTGTTGTAACGAAAGCTGATTTTATGGTAGGGAAATGGACTACCATGACTGCACTCATGAGGTCCTCATTTGGGTTAGTGTCTTGAACACTGAAGGATCCAGCTGGCTAAAGATGGGGCTATGCCTTTGTTTTTTTTCCATCACAGGGATCAAGGGTGTTGGTTTTATCCTGTTTCAACACAGGTCTATATTATGTGATTGAAGAATCTCTTCTTCGAACACATAATAATCGACACTTACACAGTGAGTGATGTGAACCATGAGTGGCCATGTCCTGGAATTTTTTCTTCAGGAAAAAATTCACATGGCCGTAAAATAAAAAACAAACTTTAAAACACTAAGTGGGGGGCATCGCCCCCCCCCCCCGACTTCCTAACTAAATATACCAACTCCAAGATCGCTCTACATTGAAGACAAGGTCAGTTCCCGATAACAGCCAACTGTATTTTCTTCCTGAAGAAAAAATTTGAGGATGTGGCCATTCGCAGTTTACAGCATTCACTGTATATATGTCCATTATTATGTGCTCGAAGAAGAGATTCATTCGATCACATAATATAGACCCTTCAGCACCATCCTTGGGGGTAGGGTTGGTGGTCCAAAAGTGCCTTCATATATACAGGTGATGGGTAGAGTGAGCTTAATGAACAGTGTTTCAGTCTATATGAGCATTACAGTTCTGCAGAAGCGCACACCCCCTATGTGTAATATGCCCTGCAAGCCAGTTGACAGTGGGAGATACTGTAGTAGCATTCAATAATCATCTGACATCCTTTGGATGACAAATAAAATCCTGAATCTTGCCTCTATTTCTTAGGAGGAAACAAGAGATTATTGATTAAGATAATAGAGGATAGTGGTTTGATAGTTGTGGTATGGGAATAAAATATGCTACAAAAAAGCAGGAAGTTATACACAAATTTCCTGAAGACTTCACTACCCTAACATATGCATAGAACAGCATATTTCTAACTGAAATGCAATTTTTTTCAAGAGATTCAATGCCTTCAACAAACAGATGTTATTTCATGTCATGTTATTAGTGACCTAGAATTTAGGTGTTCCTATTGCTTCACAGTATATAATTGCGTTTCAAAGTATTTTAGTTTTCAGAAATATCTGGAAGAAAGTTTTCTTTTTTCCTAACATATCAGATACATTTCTATTTCACATGATTTTTCTTTTCTCAGAAGGATTCACCTGCCAAATCAGGATTGTTCTGAATGAATTGAAACTGATGGCAACTGTGCAGCTAGGAAAGCTTGTGTTAGCATGAAGAATAACCCATCAGCACAATCGGAGGACTGTGCAGTAGAAGAACATGACTCAATTGTTATTTATTTTGTTAACAAGGTATGGCCAACAGGCATAACAGTCTCTTTGCAGGACAAATTGGGAGAACACTGTGGTTTAGAGTCTTGCTCGGAGTTACACAGTGGACAGATGACGTCTGATGGAATGAAACATAGAACTACAGAATGAAGCCTGTCAGCAGCTAGTAACATTAACCTTGTGTACTAATATTTCAGGACACCTTCTACTGATACAAACAATAAATATGCCCTCTCATATTAACACACTTCTGTGCTTCCTTTCTGCCTATTAAAGTAAACCTATCATCATTTCATATTCTTTTTTGCTCATTCTGAACAAAAGTCCCTGGTGCCATAATCCATATTCACAAACAGATGTTTATTTATGTATTTATTTATTTACTTACATACTTAGTTACTTTGCTAACTGGTTAAGTGAACTGGCCCATGGACTATTTTCAGCCACAGCCTAGGCCAAATAGGCACAGACACAATATACAGTCAAAAGTAAACACAATACAGAGTGAAAATACAATAGCAAGTAAAATATAGGATATTTGCATAACACAAAAAAATGAGAGAAAAAATGCAATGAAAGAGAAATATTGAGGATCCTACAGTAAATACAAAACAACAGTTCAGCATGCATGTCAAAATAAAATGGTATCCCCAAACTAAAATAATATAAAGAAAGGATTTACTGTCAGTGCAAAATGAGTAAATAGCAATTATGTAAGCAACACTGGAATAACATAAAAATGAGTGTGATGATGTAAGACAGTTAAGCGAACGTGAAATTATGGCAGACATGAAATGCATAGGCTCAAAATGACCATCTGAAAAATGAAGAAATATTTTCCAGTGGAGATTGTCCTAAGTGAAAGGAAATTTTCATTGGGCAAATTTGAATACCTAACAAGACATGTGGGCCTCTTGAATGTATTACAATGTCATTGTGGAAACAAAAATGTTTATTGCTCATGGTGATAAAAGTCATAAGGAAGGAAAGTTTAATTATAAAGTGATGTTGTATAGCAGGCTGCCAGGGCTGCCTTTAAGGCATAATATTAATTAATCTTCCAGCTTGTAATTTTCATTAATCACTTTTAACAGAGTTAACAGTGGCAACTCAGATTCATATATATTTGTAGAAGATGACATTCAACAATGACGAAGATGAAATTAAAGCACATAAGGTCAATAAAAGGAATTAGGACCATAGTTCTCACTGTGTCTCTCCAGAAATGTGATACCTTTTTGTACATGCTTTTTATGCCATTTTATAATGTAAAAATAGAATACAAACTTATTTATAATAAATTTGTCAAGTATAATTTCTTATTGTTACTTAATATCATGCTATACCCTGCACCCCCTCCCTAAAGAAAGTAATATCACTGATTGAAAACTAACTTGATTATGTGTACAAATTTTTAATTTTATCAATTTGTATTTTTTCAACTTGCATGTACAAAAACTTGTGTTAGCTTTGCTACTTACTTCTGCATAAACAGAGTATTAACTTTTCAATAAGTTTATAGATAAAGTATATATAAATGTTTAGTGCTTTCAGAATATAACAAAACACTATTTCCAAACAGTAAATTAAAATGTGTTTGGGCACATCCTCTGAGGAAAAACATGACAACAAAAAGAAATCAAATGGCATTTGGAAGTCTTGGTCTGTTTGCCAATTTGTGTGTTCTCCTTATTTCACATTAAAAATGTATATGTCCCCCAGCATTCTGCACCCCCTGCTAACTATATATACCATCTCTGAGATCACATTCAGTGGATAAAGAAAATATGCTCCAGTTCCTACTGTAGAACAATCTCATGGTAAAAAATCCAGTAATTTTCATTCAGTTAATTTTCAATCAGTTATACCAGCTTTTTCATTCATTGATGAAAACCCACATTGTCTAAAGATAATGCACCTATATATCAATATCTATATCTATGTGCATACATAGATATAGATACATAGATATATTAAAATTTAAAATATTGATGGTCACAGATCTGGTAATTCATTTATATTCATATCTAGTCAAACTGTTGTTACGTTCTGCAGAACAGTAAGGAACTTCTAGGGTGAGTCTGAAGTTAGTTCCATGTATTATGAACATGACCTGGAGGAAGTCAAAATGTACTTGGCTGTCTGTCTCTCCAGTAGGCTACTGTGGTGTCAGTATCTATGGAGTATAAAATATATGAGGTGTAATGTTATACATTAATAGTTGTGAACTGTTCCATGTTAATTGCTGAGCAGGCTTAAGTGAAAGCATTTTTATTTAGCACCTCACCTCTTCTTTGCTTTTAAGTCTTGAATTGTTTTTTGGAGGAATATTAAGATTTTAATAAGAATGTCTTTGCTACCTCCCTGCTCATTTCCATAGCTGACAGGGTGGCAAGACTGAATGCAATTATGAGTCATTTCAGACAATTAAATTGTGAACTGGCATCATTGGTTCATTGTGAAATGACAGCAGGTTATAATTCATGCAGAAATCTGTTGGTTTTATTTGTATTTATTTACTTGGGCAGATGGATTGGCTGCAAGGATCTTTTCAGCCATAACTTGGGCTGCATAGTGTGCAATGCAAGAAAAATACATGGATAAATAAAATTAATTTTCTAGAAAAAAATACTAAAGCACAGAATGCATTACGTATATTGCAATAATATGCATTCAGTAACATTCACTGCCATTTGCATAAAATAATTTCATTTTTAGATATATACCTTCTAAGTACTGTAATTAGATGTGATTTCAACTGTTCAACTATTATCTCACACTTAATAGTCTTCTTTCGGCTTTTCCCAGTTAGGGGTTGCCACAGCGGAACTACGGTCCACTAATGATTGGCAATAGATTTTTATGGTGCAGAAGTGCCAGCTCAATGCCCAACCTTCACCGAAGGCACGCCCATTCATGCATGTCTTTTGAATGCCACTCGACTGCGGGGAAGAGATGCAGACTCCACACAGAAGGCACTCCAGCCGAGAATCAAATGGATGAACCTCTTGTTGTGAGGCGACAACGCTACCGCTGCACCACAGCGGCTTCTCACACTTAATAATAAAAAAAAACATACCAACATAGGAGATACCTGCTTTGATTAATGGACTGTGAAATATCTCTAAAACAGTGGCATTTAGTTTCAGTGAGAGCAAAGTCTTTGTACTTAGTTTAGAAGGCTTGCAGTGCTTTAAATCATCTTATTGCCACAGGGAGACTGTTTCAGTAGACTGGACCAGTTTTGCAAGTGCTTTCCCTCCAATATTCATGCCAAAAGGTGGACTTAAGATGATTAGTGCATAATCATTGCTTGGGATTCAGGAATAATATTATTGCCCATGCTAACTGGACAACGCAGTAGTGTCCAACAGTGAGAAGGCAGTTATCTGTGTTTCAGAGACATAATAAAGCATTGAGCAGCACTTCATTAGCAGCACATTATCATGTGTCTAAATTAAACACTGTCAGACTTGATCACATTAATGTTCCCCCTACCAACCTATTCATGGAGCTTGTATAGGCAGCTTCAAGCTCAAACACACACACACACACACACACACACACACACACACACACACACACACACACACACACACACACACACACACACACACACACACACCTACCTGCACCCATGCTAGAAGCTGTGATCCATTTATGGAGTGAATGGTTATATAACATCAAAAGGTGGTACACATGTTTTCCTCATCATGACTGAAAAAAAATATATGAAATATCATGGTAGAGCAATCCTCCAAATCAAACTAAAGCAAAAATGCACCACAGAAGATGCAGAGGTCCACAATTATTCTGTTTATTAGGACCAACACTGTATGGATGGCATTAACTGTCATTCCCTAAAGCAAACCAGAGCTGGGTTATGATAAAACAGGGTCATTGGCAGAGTAAAGTATCATGTCCCCCACCCCCACAGTCATTCCAGTGTCTCATCAACTGAGTTACAATAAACACTGTAGACCTGTAAGTGAGCACACTATTTTCTTCATTAGGTTTACAATGATTATAGAGATTTGGATTTAATTTAAACTTTTATTTTGAATTTCATAACACAAACACTGACTGCCATTTGCTAAACAAAACTGTGTCACATTGAAAACAGAATTAGCAGGAGCAACAGTAAACTTTTCCTCTCCTGAAACTCACATTCAGTGAAAATTTATCGAAACTCACATTTAAAATGCATCTGGTCAGTGATGGATTAAGTCCACCTTTGGCCACAGACTGTTTTCAAGCTAAGCTTCCCCCACATTGTTTGGGCTATGCATAATTGCATGTGTTTTGGATTCACCTTCTTGATTGTTTTAAATTATATTTCTTAATTAATATGGTGGTGCAGCGGTTAGCATTGCTGCCTCACAGCAAAAGGTTCTCCAGATCGATCCCCGGCTGGGGTGCCTTCTGTGCGGTATCTGCATGTCCTCCCTGTGGTCACGTGGGTTTTCTCTGGGTGCTCCGGTTTCTTCCCACATCCCAAAGGCATGCTGTAGGTGGACTGGAAACTCTAAATTGGCCATAGGTGTGAGTGCCTTCTGTGGAAGGTTGGATGCTGGGCTGGCAACTCCACACTGTAAAAACTCCACTGCCAATCTTGAGTAGACAGGTGATCCGCTGTGGTGACCCCTAACTGGGAAAAGCTGAAAGAAGAATTAATGCAACACAATTTGTTAGAGCATGTCATAAATTTATAGTTTTGAACATTCTTTCCAGTAAGCATTGAAACAAAAAGTTTAAACCAATATTGAAAAAAGTGTCCATTTCAATTTCAACCATAAAAGACCACTCAGACTGCTGTTATTATAATCCTGCAATATCCATACTCTGCAACTACGTCCACTTTATTGACTGTGTACACACCATGTCTGATTAGGATTAAAATGGCCACATTATAGTATTTTGAATTTCTTTAGACAAATGCACACTAGTTCTGCAAAGACACACTAATGATTTTTAAACTTATCAGCTCAGCAGGGTCTGTGATTTTTATAGACATCTCCCAAACCCATCAATTATAGCTATACTGTTAACTGCATCCTTCTCAGACGTCCACATCAAAAATTAATAATAATAATGACCAAAGTGACATATTTCTCATTTGGGTCACACAAACACACAGTAGCCAAACTATTCCAACTTAATTCAAAGACACACACACACACACACACACACACACACACACACACACACACACACACACACACACACACACACACACACACACATACATACTTGTTCTGAAAAGCCAGATTAAAAACTGTTTAAAAATGACCAGATGATAAGAGCATAAGGTACTCTCATCCACAGATAGCACCCCCACCCTTCCAGCAGTTTTAGCCACTTTGACTGTGTACACCCGTTATTTTTATGAAGAAATACATTACATGTAGTTTATTAGAAGTTTTGGAAGAACTATGTACAACTGTACGGAGACCACCAGCATCAGACCATAAGATCCAGGCAGGTGTATCACAGTTTAAATAGAAGAGTATTTATGAGAGCATAAGAAATACTAACCGCCTCATGAAATATACTAAGTCAAGATAATATCTGCAGAAGTAAACATTATATGAATAATTTCACATTAAAGAGAACTGTTATTAATGCAAAGACTGCTGCTGGAAAACAACTTTGCTTTTCAGTGTTTCATCTACCAATGCAGCGACTACTGCCCTTGAAGAATAAATTGCCTAGATTTCATTAAAAAATGGCTGTGCTGGTGATTTTAATATAACATTTCCTGAGCTAGGTCAGCTATGCAGTAGGGAATGGATGGCAAACAACTACAACAGGTTCATAATTACTAGGTATGCAGTCCTGGAGATCACTAGGGAACCCAGCCCAAATTCCCAATCGCTCCAAAAGCAATGCCTAGTTAATGCCTTGCTCAGTGAGACACAGTAGGTAAATGAAGGTGGGACGATTCGAACCCAGCACCCTTGATACAGGAAGCAGCTCATTAATAAGTTGGAGCTTTAGTCCTCTGTGCTAGCTGCCAGGGTAGGAGTTTGTAACTAAATGCAGAGGCCCTTTGCAGTATGATCTCATAGAGCAGACTGTATCACAATAATATGCAACAATGACTGTATAATGGATGCTGAAGATCAAACAGTTCTGGTCATCAGTCCAAGTAAGGCAGACTATATCTTGACAAATGCCAACCTCCTTACAGTTGCTGGAGGCTGTAAAGAAGGTACTGCAAAAATATATAACTAAAATGCAGCATATTTACACTGCATTACACAATCTAGGCCTTTTAATGACTTAATTCATTCTTTAGGGCAATGAATAAAGCAAAATGACTTACAACAATATAAATATTGCAGGTGCTTTGGGTCAACAAATGACAAGTCATACAAAATGAGGATTATTATGGCATACGACATACTCATTTTTTAGGGGGGGTACATGCTTGCAAGATATCTACGTCTTCTTTTTGACCTCCCTAGTTCTTCCCGATCATGAAGAATAGCTATCCCATCAGACATTACTCAGTACAGGTATGACATAGTGGAATGGCTAATCGTGCTATATTGTTGAATAATGCACTTCTGTAACCAACAGAGCTGGATTGCAAACAAATGGAGCCCTATGTAAGGTAATAAATCAAGCCCTGCCAGTCATACAGAGATTTTATTGTTTAACTATCTCTCCCTAATTACCCTAAACATGTTCAAACTTGACAGGGGACATACTGTTTTCTTCTTTACTTTTGCAATTTAAAAAAACTGACACTCCCAAACTGAAAACAAATGTAGCATGAGAAACACTAAACTTATCTTCCCTTCATACTCACATTTAGTGAAAATGCATCTGGCAGCACTTTAAACTGCAAGACACATGCTGGGATTCATACTTAAACTGCATATAGTGAAGTACAAATTAGCTCCAATGTGAAGGGAAGGAATTCAAAAGACAAATGTCTGACACAATTGCAAACAGCCTGGGATAGCCCGTTAGATACAAGTGTACCTTTGCAGGAGCAGCCCAGGAGTACTCTCTAGTGAAGTAATTTTGCAGTGTCACATACAAGACAAATAAAGGCTGCGAGAATCAAACCATGTACCAAAGGAATCTCTTTAACAATTCATACCCTTACTCATCTGCACTAAGTGCTAGACTAACTGTTGTAGCCCAAACTACAAAATCATGCTTGTCTATGAATGACATTGACAGACTGCAATCTTCAGTGACTTACATAAAAAAAATAATGAATAAAAGAAGGTCTGGCAGTAGGTGTGGAGGATTAAAGCTTACTTCATAAAGTTAGGGTTCAGGGTTTGACGCTAAGCTAGTCACTTATCTGGACAGTGCCCCCTTAATGGGGCTTCCCATAGCCCCCCCCCACACACACACACACACACACACACATATGCCATTTGTCTTTATGAAAACCATCCTCTATTCCCCACGTACTCATCACCTGCCAGCAGATAAGTCCAGCATATTCTTGCTGCAGCTGCTAATCCAGTACATCCTGCAGTAAGGAAGGCAAACTCAATTAACCTGCTTAGTCATCATAAATCTAGACCTTGCAGTGGATGCTGATATCTCTGCTTCTTCCTAGGCATCATAGGATGTGCTAACATCCATGTTAGAAGAGGAAATCTCTGTTTTATGAACAGTTCACTCATAGATAGATTTCAACGGAGCATGTAATTTTAAAGCCGCTTTTTTGTAGTATTTTATCACTAGCCAGGCCCCATAGACAGCACCAGATCCTAGGCAGCTGATGAGGATACCTTGTACTGGATCTGTCTCTGCTGTGAACTATAGGAATCTACATCTTAACCTGCATTCACCCTGTTACCCAGATGAAATCACATATCTGTAATTGTGTAAGACAAACCATAGCTGTTACTATGCAAAATAATTTACAGTAATCTGTTTTTCGATGTCTCAGATTTTCAGCATATTTGGTTTATGACTTATCTTAAAAAAAAATAAAAGTGATTCTTAATGAATATGGTGCATATTGCAATCCAGGACCAATAATGTTTACAAAATATTATAGCTTGATCTCAAATGTTGAGCACGGAGATAGTTCTGAATTAATGCCGATATTTTAAACATGTTGACAGACAACATGCCCAACGAGGCCTCTTAATCCCTAGAATATCAGCAGAACCTCCTTACATTCTCATCTCCTGGCCCCTCTGGGTGAGAGTTTCATAAACGAGGCATTTGCAATTAGTGTTTAGTGACAGAATGACAGCTCTAAGCTCAGATTGTCTGCAACAACCTTTAGACGAAGCACATGCTGATACTGGGTAAAATTTCAATTAATTGATTTATAATGACACATTAAACTATTAAAAGAAATGTTCATCATAAGTTTGTTAAATAAACATACTTATGGAAAACAGTCACAAGACATTCTGGCTGAATGCCCTAATTTTAAAAATAATTCTAATTATTAGGTCTGTTTTATTGTTATATATATTGTATAGCTATATTTAATATTACTGATTTACATGAATAGATTTGTATAAAGACAAAATGAATAATAAAAAATTAAGAAGTAGAAAATCACAGCTTGTATTTTGAGTGAGTACATAACATTCAAAGGAATGGTAATTAATTTTAGAAGAGCTGGAACCTTCTTGCTGAAAGAAACTTAATTTGTTAGTTAATTATATTTTATAGTGAAAACATCTAGGGACTTTTGTATATTCAAAACAGCGATATTATACTGATTTATAGTTTACTCTGTTTGAATGAGTCAGTAGAATGCTCAAAACACAAAATAAATAACTAGGGGCTACATAAATGTGATTCTGATCATTATAGCTGATGTTAGTTTGCATTTAAATTATTTTATGACAACACTGCAAAGAATTTGCGATTATGTCTGCATTTCTAAGAAGAAAGCTTCCTTCGTGGCTGCATAATACATTTCAAAAGGAATATTTAGAATAATGGCACAATATAATTCAGAGATGTTAAATACCCCGCAATACTCACAAATTAACTGGTCAAGTTTTCCTTTTTTTAATTGCCTTTTTTCCATCCACCTGCCAACCATCAGTCCATCTGTCATCGGTCTGCCCTTCATTCGCCTATCAGGTAGGAGGCCTTCATAAGAAGCCATCATCCAAGCAGCCATAAGTTGTTCAACATTAGATCACTATTGTTGTAGCCTAAGCTATGTGGGTCTTTCACGTGCTGACAAGCCAGTTTTTTGAAGCTAAATGACCCCTTACACATACTCTGTCTGAAGGTTTAGTGGAGCTCCATATAAAATTACAGTTGCACCAATATAATCAGGGCTTTTTTTTTAGTACCAAAGTATGCTCCTTTGGTGGGGTCTGTGGAACTGTTGGTCAGCTAGCAATTCTTCATGTCTGACCAAATAAGTTTAATGTTAGTGAAAACTTTCCACTGTTTTTATTTTTTGAGGAAAATGTGTGTTTTTCTGACTGAGATATTATGTTTATTAGGAAACTTAATCTTATTGGATTGGGTTTCCATTTCTAAGATAGTTTTGGTATTGAAATAATTGTGTAACCTTTTTGTGTAACTGTTTCTGTTTTTTGTCTAAATGTTATTGCACATTTTGTAGTGTAGGATATTGGACTTGTGGGGGGGGGGGGTTGTCAATGGTTTACTTACCTCAGAGCCACTTCTCTACTTACCACTTACCACCTCATTCAGGCTATACTGTCTACTTTTGAGGTCTCATTCTGAGCTTAACCTGTGGACCAGCTATGAGTCTCTGTGGTTTTACCTTTCTCTCTCTGCAAGAAAAAGAAAGTAGTCAGGCAGCCTTAGGGTGTTAGCCCACCTGTTGTTGTACCTCAGCCTCTGGTAGGTGACTCACCTGTTGCCACTCTCAGTTCCTCAGACAGCTCATCTTTTTACCTCATTTACTGTGGTGCTGCACCTACAATCACAGTACCAGGCAATACCTTCATCATCTGTGGCTATAGGCATAAGGGTCTGACTTTTTCCATGGAGTTTCCCAGGAATGGTGAACCTAGTAACAAAATCTTGCCTTCTCCTCTTTCTATTCCTGTGGACATCCAAGATTAGTTAGCATTGGTAAGGAAGCCATTTCTGCCTTTGCTTGCCTACTTCTACTTCAGGCAAGAAAAGGAAAAGAGTTCCCACTCTTTCTGACTTAGATTTTTAGACAAGAGAGCAAGCGGTGAAGGGGTATACTCATACTTTAAGAATTTCTCTCCCATCTGAACAGTCTGATTCTGAGGAAAACATTGTTCAAATTTCCCTTTTGAAGATTGTTTTTATTCTGAGACTTTATCAAAGGTGATAGACGTTTTCCAATGGAAGTGAGTGAAATTCCTATTGCACAGAAAATGCATTATGATTTGTTGCAGTTGGGCATGCCTAAAACTACAGCTGTTCCTCTTGTTTTGCATGCTTTAGAGGATGCTTTTCTCACTGCTTGTTGTTTACCTGAGAGTCACACTTTGGCCCTCAGAAAGTCTGACAGAGTATACAGGGTAATTAAGGCTTTGTAAGTATTTGTTTTCTAACCATAAATCAGATCTGACAGTGATTTCTTTATCCAAAACTATGTCTGCTAAACAGATCGCTACTGCTAACCCTGTTCATTTTGTAAAGAATGGGAAAGCTTTTAGCAAGTTGGTGAAGAAAGTGCATTCTTCTATTAATTTAACTTTCAGAATTTGAAACTGTTAGGCTCATGTGTTAAAGTTTCTACTCATCATCAAAGTTAATGGTTAATCCTCTTTCTTCTGAGGTAAACATTCTTTGAATACCTTGTTAATATCTGCTTCTGCTGTAACTAAGCATGTTTTAAAATGTGTGTATGAGGCTGCTGCTCATATTACCACCAGAGAATTTGCTTCTGGGTCAGTAATAAGAAGTGATACTTGGTTTCATTCTCTACCATTCCTAGAGATGTTAAGACTGAAATGTTATATTCTCCCTAAGACAAGCTCCCTTTGTCGCTTCTTCAGCTCAGAAGCTCAGAAAGTGTGATGAAAGGTGAAAGTTGATTCAAGGAGTTACTCAAAGCTTTCAGCCATCTTTTTTTAAGAGAAAATCTGACTCCCTCCTCAGCTCACTTTTTCAATAAGCGATTCAAGAAGGAAAATGCCATCAAACAGGATTTCAAAAAGCAATGGCAAGGAGGCCCCTAAAAGGAAAGAAAGGCCTCCAGAATCAAAGACCCTCCTCTCCATCAGCATGGCTATTTGCCTGTTCAGGCTTCATCCCACTCCCACACTGGCAATCTCTCCCTCACTCTTAGTCTTCATGTTCTCTTGTGGCATCAGATTGTTTCAAAAAGGTCCTGAATGTAATTCAGTAGGGGCACACCTGGTGATGGAAATTCCTCCCTTCTTTTCAAATGATTCCTACCTGTCAAGCAAACCAAGTATCCATGTTTCCTTGAATTCTATATTGAATGTAGTGTCAGGGTGTAATAGATCCAGTGCCTCACTGCCAGATGGGCAAAGTCTTGTATCCGAGAATTATTCTCTTGCCAAAGAAGTGAGGATCCAGGATGCCTGTGCTGGACTTTCCTTTTTAAGTTTTTTGGCAGAATTCCAAAGTTCAAAATACTATTCTTTCAGTCCCTTTACCTTTGATTCTTTTTCTTGCTTTAATGATAAAGCTAAATTTAAAAAGACACCTATCATCACATTCCTATTGGCAAGAATTTTCAGATTTTTTTAAAAGATTTTATGTCTGGTTTACATTATCAGCTCTCTGTCTTACCCTTTGGTCTTTCCTCTGCACCAATAGCATTCCCAAAGAGTCCTGTTCCAGTAATTGCTTTTTGCAGTCTTCAAGGCATTTACATCTGTCCATATCTGGATGATTGCTTTATCATTGGAGACATGAGTCTTTAACAGCTGTACAGAAGCTTCAACTCAGTCTGCATTCTCAAATCAACTTTCAGAAATCTTCTGTCATCTCTTCTCACATAACGATTTTCCTAGGATGTTGGGTAGATCCTGCCCTGGGAAGAGCCTTTCTTCCTTCAGACAAAGTAACAATGTTTCAGCAGGTCTTCCTGAGTCTTTCCAATCAAAGCCATGTATCTGTAAGGAAATTAACCAGGATACCTGACATTAGTGGTTCTTATGCTTCCCCATTCCAGACTCCACATGACAAAAACTTAATAGTACCTCAGATCAGTCTGGACTCAACATCTTCACCCTTTATCTTTTTAGACCCTGTTTTGGGATTTTAAGGAGGAGATTGGTGGATAAATCAGATACTTAACAGCATATGTCTCCCGTTTTCCCTTTCCACTCCTCTCCAGTCTTTCACTAGACATGCATTAGACCTGGCACGGGGAGTGGTTTCTAAAGGTGTTTAAGTGCAAGGTCTGCAGAACTCTCAAGACAGACAGTAGCACATAGATATCAGACAGATGATGGTAGTAATAAACACTTTGAAAGCCTAAAATCATCTCTGGTTCCTAGGACTTCTGCAAGTTTAGATAGACAACACTATAGTGATGTGGTACCTAAACAAACATATGTATATCAGATCTTATCCTCTGTTCAGACTTGTTTGATAGCCTGGGAGATAACAACAGTGCAAGGATAGATCCTCACAAATGAAACGTTCTCACTGGGGTCTTCCAGATTTGATTCACATGTGTGGAACACCTCGAGTAGATCTGTTTGCTTCTTCTATTAACAGACAACTAAAGCAACTCTGCCCCAGGATTCCTTACAAACTGGCATGGAAGACAGATCCCTTCTTATTCCCATAAATGAGGAATGTCAGTTCTTGTATGCCTTTAGTCCCTTTCCCCTGATATCGAGGATTCTTCTAAAGATCCAGAAGAATTCCCCAAAAACAATGGTGGTGACGCTTTTTTTGGCCCCGGCATCAGCAGTTCATCTTTTTCTTCAGTTCAGCCAAGGTCACTAATCATAAAATTCCTTGCAGACTGGATTTATTCACACAAGATGGGTGATTCCAACCTAATAACTCTTCAATAAACCTCCTGGGTTTTAGAACTCTGATGCCTTTTAGGCATCTTTTTTTCATCAGGTACATTAGGAAGCAAAAGAAAAAAAATGCTAGTTGGAAATCAAATATTTTCTAGTTGATGGTAGTCCAAGATCCATGTCCTCTTCAACCCCTAATGTCTCAGGTTCTTGATTATTTGTGCAAGTTATTGTCCTCCGGCCTTTATTATTTCTCTGTCAATTTGCGTATGTTGGCCATTTCTGTTTGCCTGCTCTTTTATCCCTCCCTTTCTAACTGTTCTCAAGTCAAGCAGTTTTTGAAAGAAGTGCAATGGTTGAGCCTCCTTGAGATCTTAAATTTGTGCTTGAAAAGCTATTTAAATCAGCTCATTGGGCTGACTTAAGGTTTGGGTTTTTAGCATGGAAAACTGTTTTATTCATTGTTCTGACTTCTGTTAGGAGAGTAACTGATTGCCAAGCACTGTGGTGAATCAACCACACCACATTTTTCACAAGGACATGAATTCTTTGAGAGTTAGCCCTTCTTTTATGTTTAAAGTGGACCTCAAAGTTTACCTTGAGGCAATTAATCTTGGAGATATCCAACCCAATCCAGGCCCAAACTCTATACATTCTAGTGTGACCCATAAAACAACCCCCACTACTACCCAATCCCTTATCAGACCTCCCAACTCACTATTAATAGCCCATCTAAACATAAGAAGCATAAATAATAAGGTTGCCCAAATACATGCTCTAATGGACGTGCATTCATTTGATATCCTGTGTCTTACTGAAACTTGGCTCAAACCATCTATACAAAACAACAAATTTATTCCACCTGGATATAGCATCTTAAGACTAGACTGATTAGCTAAAAAGGGAGGTGGAATAGCTATACTATACAAATCCGGAATACAAGTGACCTCTATTGACTCTAAGCCCCCTCTAACTAGTAAAGAAGAAATACTTATCTCCAAACTCCAACTTAATAACCATAAATCCATATATATTATTGCTGTCTACCTTCCCCCAGGGAATAACCCTAATATTCAAGAAAATATCCTAAATTGGCTATCAGCCAATTATCCCCGAGAAACAATAGTACTCGGAGACTTTAATATTAATTGGAAAAGCTGTACTTCTGAACAGCCCTCTCCCCATCTTAACCTACATGGGTTTACTCAAACTATAAGTTCCCCCTCAAGGACCAATAAACACAATAACAATGAAAGCACCCTAGATTGGATACTAATAAATAGACATCACCAAAGTTATAAAGTAGGGACTCTCCCTGAGGATATAAGTGACCATGCACTCACCTTCATAATCAGATTCAAGACTGATATCCCAAATCCAATTACCTATAGAACAATTAGGAGTAATAAAACTTTTAACCCTGATATTTTCCATAATGAACTTAAAGCATGCAACTGGTCACCCCTCAAAAGTCTAATCCTAGAGGAAGCAGTAATCTACTTTAATAGTAAATTTCTAAATATTCTTGACCTCCATGCTCCAAAAAGGACCATTAAAACTAGGAACAAACCTGCCCCTAGCTCTCAAAAGAGACAAAACAAAAAATGCTACTCAGAAATAAAATCTGGACCAAATGGCGTACTACTAAAAACCAAGAAGATCACATAAAGTTCAGACAGCTAAAAAATGACACAAAAAAGCAATACTGTCAGATAAAAGAAAGTACTACATTCAACTCCAAAATACCCAGCAAAGTAAACCTCAAAAATTTTGGGCAGGTATAAATACACTCTTACACCCAGGCCGTACTGTCACTCCCTCCCCTGTAGGTACTGACCAGGACAATCCAAAGGAAATTGCAAGTACCTTTAATACCTTCTTCACTGAGACCATTCAGTCTCTTGCCAATCAACTATCTCCCGACAGTTCACCTCTATCACCCTCTAATACTACCTTACCTCCCCCATTTCATCTCAAACCTATCCCTACATCCCTTATCCGTACCCTTTTGCAAAAACTCAAACCTACCACCACTGCAGCAGATCTCCTTCCTGCAGAATATCTACAAAAAGCATCAAATGCCATAGCCTACCCAGTCTCCATTCTGATTAACAGAACAATCTCTGATGGTGCAATTCCTTCCATTTGGAAGGTTGCACACATTATCTGCCTTCATAAGGGTGGAAATTCTAGGGAACTATCCAATTACAGACCAATTGCCATACTATCTCCTCTGGCAAAAGTCATGGAGAAATGCATTCATATGCAACTGTTAAAACACCTAATAGATAACAACTTATTAGCTAGCTGCCAACAAGGCTTCAGGCCATTTCACAGTACTACTACTGCCCTTCTATCCTTCTCCGACTGTATAAATAAAAATCGCAATAACAACACTCTATCCTCAGCCCTCTTTATTGATCTCTCTAAAGCCTTCGACATGGTTAACCACCAACTTCTCATAAACACACTGAAAAACCTATCTCTTGATACACTTACAATACAATGGTTTCAATCCTACTTAAGCAATAGGCAACAGGCAGTTATGTGGGAGAACAACCTATCTCCCCATCTCCCCATTGCACTAGGTGTCCCCCAAGGTTCTATACTTGGACCACTTCTATTCTCTATTTTCATCAACGACCTGCATACTGTTATTCCTCAAGCTTCCTTAATACAATATGCTGATGACTCCACATTAATATGCTCAGCCCCAACTCCAGCAGTCCTTCAATCTCTCACCCAAAAAGTGTTTAACATAGTTGAGGAATGGCTACAACATCAGTGCCTCATCCTAAATCCCCGAAAAAACAAACTTCTACTTTTTACTCCCACCCACAGGGCCACACCTCTACACTTTACTGTCACATCTAACAATGTAACCATCATATCCCCAGACTCTACCACAAACCTCCTAGGGGTTCTAATTGACAATAACCTTAACTTTGAAGGCCACATTAACAATACCATAAAAACAGTCAACAAAAAACTAGGCTCCCTCTTTAGAATCAAATCCTTTCTTACCCCACTAGCAAGATCTACTATTGCCCAGACCCACTTAATCTCTACCCTCCTCTATGCCTCCCCTATGTATACTAACCTCTCAAAAAACAACATGAACAAACTGGCTGTCTCCTACAACAATATTGCAAGATTTGCGACAGGCTCTACATTTAGGACCCTCACTGAATTAACTATCAAAAACTAGGTTGGCTAGAGTTACCTAATCTACTTCTATTTAAACAATTGACATTTGCCTATAAAATCCTGTATCAGCCTAACAACACACCAATTCTTACCAACCTTATCACCCCCTACAACAACCTTAAGACCCTACACTCATCTAGCAAAATACTAGTACAAATACGCAAAACCTACAATAAGGCAGGGGACTCTCTGTTCTCTAATACCGTGGGTAAAACCTGGAACTCTCTCCCCAGCGACCTGACCTCCCTACCTTCACTAACACAATTTAAAATCAGGCTTAAACCCTACTTCAAATTACATTGGTTGTGCATCTGTCTGAACCCAGACTAACCTCTCACGTCTTCTTTTCACTAAGTTACTGTAAGTTAAATCTTAATTACTGTATAATCTAACTGCCTAATGAAAACCAGAATTATAACTGGCCTTTCAATTGATTGGACTCTCTTTCTATATCAAAATATGACTCTCAGTCTCCCTACTATGTTAACATATATACTTAACATAAGATACTACAATCAAATGTGTTGTGAACTGAACATATTTCCTTATTTACTAAACTACTTACTCCAATATGATCTTTCATGCATAAAATAGCTTAACTTTATATGGTACTTCCACCTGTTAAACTTTGAATTGTTTTATTTTTTTATTTAAGTAAAATATTGTTCTGTACTCTCAAGGAGCTTTTCTCCCCGGGCCTCTGCTGAAAATGGAAATGTATCCAGCTGGACTAGCCTGGTCAACAAATGTAAAATAAAATAAATAAATAAATAAAATGAATCTTCTTGTCTTCTTTACTGAACCCAAGAATAGGGGAGGAAAGATTCTGCACACTATAGAAGTCCACAGACTATTATCTAGATGAAATTCCAGCCTTTTGGAAAGCTGCCAAGCAGCTTGTCTCCTAAGAAGGTTAAGAGGAAAGCAGTCAGTGTAAAACAGACTGTTTCCAGACAGTTGTCTCATGCTATTGCTTGTTGTTATACTCATCATAATAAGCCACTTCTAGCAAGGGCTTTGACTTCTTTAGTGGCTTTCAGGGAAGAGACAGACTCTAGAAGTACTCTAGATGCAGTAACTTGGTCCTCCATAAATAAAAAGTACTACAAAATGGATTCCTTTTCCAGGTTCACTGAAGGCTTTGCTAAGACCATTCTCCAGGGGTTCCAGGATTCTTTATTTTCTTTTCCTTTTTCTTCTTAATTCTAAACTATGGTAATCTACCCAATTAGATCAGAATACTGCAACTCTGAACACAGTACAGTTGTGTAAGTAAACTTACAACAATAGACATTCTGTTAGTTAACTATTGCAGTAGTTGCCTCTTCCTGCAGCTCCCTTCTTTAGGTGTTGCCAGGGCATGGTTGTATATCCCCTTCTGTATATAATGCTGTACTTTCTTGGACAATAAAGATCCGAGTATTTTTCTGCCTGTAGAAGGAGCCCTTTAGTTTTAAAAAGTTGTCTGATTGGTGGGGTAGGACCCAAATAGCTTAGGCTACTACAACAGTGTTCTGTTATAACATCTGCTGTTAAAGTGAGTTTTCTTTCACAACTTTTTGTACTTTTCTTGTAAAACCATAACCTCCCCCCAGTAGCTGATATGTAGGCAAGCATATGTTTGAGCCTGCAAGCTTTCCTCTGCGGGCATGCACATCCTCACATGTGCCCTATGAAGAATACTACAGGTATGTGATTTAGCAGACCAAAGCACATGTCCTGGCACATGACCTAAATGCTGTTTACCTCTGCAAAAGTGGTACCAACGTTGCAGCAAGCAGGTCTGCCTCTCTCCTCCCAGAGTGGAAGGACTAGTGTCAGCCACTGCATCCTACCCTTCCCCTTCTCAGTCTTCCAGTACCTGAGCTGTTTTTTTATCTTGGTTGAATTTGGCCTATAATCAGGGCCTCATCCCCTTATGTCATGCAGCTGGGTCTAAGAGTTGTCAATTTTATCAGTCCCTTTGCCACATATTCTTCAGGCAGTTTAAACAGAAGCATAGCTGGGATGGGGCAAATGGGCCAGCCACCCCGGCTCACTATTAAGGTGGAAAATGGGTTCACTGTTAAGGTACGCAATCAGCAAATGCTGACCAGTCTTCAGTGCATTACTTGCATTCAGAAATTAATGCCAGTGTTGCATTTGCAGTCAGACCCAAACTGAAATGCTTTAGTGTTCCATACATGGCTTAACTGTAGCAACTGCTTGCTGCAAATATAGCAAGCAATTTGTACAATTTAAAAGGAAGGAAGAGTTTTTTTTATTCCTCAAATTAAAAGTTCAGGGGGCAGATTGCATAATACCACTGATTTTAAATACCATTTTAGGATTCATCCTAAAATTTTTCACAGGCTTAGTGATTATTTATTTCCTAAAATAGATACACAGAGAGGTAAGTGATATCTGCTAGGTCCTAAAATAGTAAATAGCACAAAGTTACCTAAATAAAGATCAGTTTTTCATTTGAGATGGTCCCCCTGCACAGGCAGGTGAAAAGCACCTAACTGGTATGCTTTTGATCTGGTACAGACAAGGATCCATAAGGCAGAAAGAGAATGGGAGAGAAATACTTGTACTGCCTGAGATGAGCTGGCTCCCCCCAGGAGGTGTGTGGGAGGGGAAAATCAAAATGAGTGTACCTTGATGAAGAGCCAAGTCTAATCCCAGCCCATGTAAAACAATATTAACCTAACAGCAAGTATATAAATGGGAAGACGTAAATCTTTGTTGGCTGCTATCTGTATGTGGAGCGTACCCTGTGTTAACTACGTATACTGCATGCATTGCACCCTGGTCAACACATCTTGATAAAGGGAATGGGGACAGGGACAATAAAAAGAATTTCTGAGCTGATTATATATATATCTATGAGAGAAATAATTTCTTAGGTAACAACAACATAACAGAGTGTAGCTAGATAATGGCAAAACTTTGGAGCCAAAATATTACTAAAGGTAACAATAACAGTGAACCAGTCCATACTCACTTCCTTAAGATACTTTGCTACAATTACTGAATGTAATATCTAACATTAATGATGACAGTTGTAAAATATATTCATAAAGCATAGTTTGATTTTTTTTTATTATATGATATTTACTTGGCTTGACTGTGCTATTTTCAGGAAAGATAAAGGATGCTTATTATGCCATCTGTTCTTTTGTTAGAATATACAATAAGAATGGATTTAAACAATGTATTTTGAATAACCTAAGAAAAGATCATTAATGAAAGGAATATATTGCAAGTATACATGATGAAGGATATGAATGCTGATAAGAAAATTAGAGTTAAATTTAGAGAGAAAACATATATCACCTGACTCCAAAACATTAGCCAGCAATGTAGACAGGTCACACTAAAGGTAGAGCACTGCATCACATAATGAAAGGCACTGAACACCTAAAAGACAAACCAGATCATCAAGTATATAGTAGCAAAACCATAACAAATGGAGCAGTAAAGAACAACTGAAAGCTATGTGATTTCATTATTTTTCTACTGCAAGGAACTACAGCTCAGCATCAGGCTTGCAACACAGACTTGCATCAGAAAATGCAAAAAATAAAATGAAACTGCACAAAACAAAACATCTGTGCCAAATTGTTCATTACACACAGACACACACACACACACACACACACACACACACACACACACACACACGCGCGCGCGCGCGCACACTATGCATGGATTTAATACTGGCTACTGCCACAGTAAACCCTTACATGAGTGTCCATGCTACATGGAAGAGATTTACATAACTGAGCAATGCATGAGTTAACATGGCCAAAATGCTTGATCCCCCAGTAGAGTTAATGAGGGTGATATGTTAAAGGTAAGACGAAGTAAGTGTAAGTGGAGGTGTAGTGGTGGTGGGGGTGTGTGACTGTGTGCGCATGTGTGGCAATGTATGTGTGTATGTCTTCAGATGACATAGTGTGTGTGTAGGTCAGTCTGGGTTGTCACAGTGAAGGGGTTAGGTAGGGAAATAATAGTGTAGGTGTGTGTATGTTACATATGGGTGAATGAGTTTGTCTGTGAGTGCATTTGAGGGGGATGAGAGTATGATATTGAGTGATATCTGTGTGCCTCTGTGTTTGTGTATTTGTATGTGTGTGTGCGTGTGTGCGTGTGTGTGCATACGTGTGTGTGTGTGTGTGTGTGTGTGTGTGTGTGTGTGTGTGTGTGTGTGTGTGTGTAAGACTATGAGAGTGCATGTTTGTTTGTCAGTGTGTGTGCATGCATGTACATGTGCACATGTGTGAACAAGTGCACATGCATGTATGTGGGTGGTGGTGGCTGCCATACTTATCACCACTCTCACTCAAGACTTCGGTACAAAGCCTAAAATACATGGGGGGGGGGGTGAGTCAGTTGCTGACAACACTAGTATTTTTTAAATATTATCTAATTTTACAAAAAAAAAAATAATAATAAAACAACAGAGTTTGCATCAGGATGCATTTTTTAATCAGTAATAAGTTATGAAAGTCTAATGTCTGGCATTATTGACTGTAAGCCTCAGTGATTTCACAAATGACATGCTGGATATATGAAGCAACATCAGGGACATTCTGAATAGCTAAGAGGTAGGCAGCCTGTGCCAAAAAGATGTATGAGCCAGCAGAGGACACAACCACGTCTAAGAGCTATTAGCAGCAGAGGTCGCACTGTGCGATTCAGAGATGTACAAATTAGCCAGTAATGAGGTCTTTCTCAATGTGGATAAACATGTCTCTGAATCATATTTCCCACAAGTGTGTCAGCTGCAACTTTTGGCCTCTGGAGTTTGCATGACTTTATGAATTTTTTTGGCAATACAGCTGATATATTTTTTATATATACATATATATATATATATATATATATATATATATATATATATATATGTATATATCTATCATATATATATATATATATATATATATATATATATATATATATATACACACACACACACACACACATATATATATATATATATATATATATATATATATATATATACACCTATAACTCAACATTTACTGCCATCAATACTCCTGGCATTGATCTCATTTCATAAAACATGCACAGCACTCTAATTTGACATGATCAATTCACAGCTGATCACAGCAGCATGCAGGCAAAAATTATGAGTTGCTAATATAACACTGCAGTAGTGATCATCTCTACCTAATTAAAAACAATTACAAAAAAATGTACAACTTCACTTGGAGGTCTCAGGAGCGGCCTTATGTAAACTGGTGATCTAGGCAAAAGGGCTCCACTGCACCCCTACCACATGATCCAGGCCACCATCTTGGTCTACCTACACTAAATAAATACTGGAAAAATGTCCCTACTAGAGCGGTGCCCTAGGCAGCTTCCTAGCTGGTCTATGCATATGGCCTGCTATTGGAGGTCTTGGCCCTCACCCCCTTATTTATATTTACTTATTTATTTTTTTTTATTTAACATTTGTTAACTGGGAAAGTCCAACTTGGAAGAAAGCCATTTTTCTGTGGCGGCCTGGGGAGAAATGCTCCAGACGCAATTCTTTGTAAGATGGGAGGAAACCCACATGAACCCAGGGAGGACATGCAGACTCCTCACAGAGAGCACTCCAGCCGAGAATCGAACCAGAGAACCTCTTGCTGTGAGATGACAACATTACCACTGAACCACTGCGCTGTCTATGTATACTACCCCATGATCACATAATTACCATGAAAGTTGAATCACAGATTTAATACTATTTGCTTTTTTTCACTGGAAATAGCTTCTGTTGCTTACTTTAAACTAGCCTGAACTGTTTTTTTTCTGATTACTGCATTTATTTTAAATCTGCACTTAAAGTTACATTTAGTCGAATTTAATCGAAAGTTTGCTTGTTTGTTTGTTTAATTTAACTGTGGAGGCTGCCCACTAAAGTGTGCTAGCCTGTGTAACTAATTTATCACTGTCTCTGCATTTTCTGTGTATTTCTACAAAAAAAAACAAAAAAACAAAAAAATAATCCTTGTTTTCCGCCTTTCGACTAGTTTAGACCAGTATACAGGCATTGCTGTATTCTGGGCTGTGGTGTAGTTCCTGTGTTGTCCATTACCTTACTTGGATAGAAGGAAGTTTCTTTGCTCACCAGTGGGAGTGGGGAGACTTGAGCAGCCTACCTGTCCTTGGGGGAAGTGACCTCAGCACAAGAAGCTGTAGTAATTGATTGTTTGGGACCATTCCTAGCTCTTTTGTAGTTCACTGCGTAAAATCTGCGTTTGCACGGCTTTGCACGGTCGTGCGCATAGTGCAGCGCCGGTTAAACAAGGTTAAACTTTTTCTGGCTCCGCCAAGTCTGCCCTTCAATTTTTCCCTTAGAACTGTTCTACTTGCAATCTAAACAGCCTATACTCTATCTGAAAAGCTCAGCACTTGCTCCTAAAGCATTTTTATACAGGTAAAGCACTCTTAAACAAAAGGAAGTACTTCATTCACCTAAATTCTGTTGAGTACACATATCCCTATAGGTCCTTTCTGACTCAGTTACACAGCAATCTTTTTCACTATTTCTAGCATGTCGAAGGGTCAGTTGCTGGCGTCCTCTCCTGTTCAGCTGGTGAATCTGGGAATCTTGAGGCAATGTTACAATTGCCTCATGTACACAGACAACCATCTCCTCCTCCCAACAAATACAAATATATGCGAGAGATGCAACTATATAGCCAAACTGGAGGCTGAGCTCTCTCAATTCAGAACTGGCAAGACCAGTCAGGAGGAGAAGGTAACCACGCACACCACAAACCCAGTCTCACATAGAACTATCACAACAGCAAACCAAACACATAAACACACAAAAACATACTCGGAGGTGCTGATTAAAAATCTACCAAAACAACAGAGGCCTCCAAAGCAGACACCCAAGCAATCACCACCTCAAGACATAGCACATGCAACACACAGTTCACAAAGTCAGTGTGCTAAACAGTCATAGCCCTTAAGGCCAAACAACATGCCAGACACACTTGTAATAGGTGACTCCATAGTCAGACACACTGACGTCCCGCTCACCAGACTGAACAAGGAAAAGGTCACAGTAAGCTGCCTGTCGGGAGCTAGAATCCGCCACATAACACAAGCACTCAGGTCACTCCACAGCAAGTACAAATATGACTCAGTCATTGTACATGCCGGTGTGAACGACCTGAGACATACCTCCCTGGACTACATGAAAAGAGACATAGAGGAGCTCTCTGATTATGTAGCCCAGGCCGGTATGACCCTGACCCTGAGCAGCATCTTACCCTCACCAAGAATGATGCCACAGTACAAAGACAAAATTATCAGTTTTAACAATTGGCTTAATTACTGGTGCCATTCTAAGGGGATCCAATGTCTGTCTGCTTGGGATGACATGCTTGACAAGCCACGCTGCTTCGCAAGGGATGGCTTGCACCTGTCACCCCTGGGCTTCCGGATATTGGCCAAGGCTCTTGCCACCCCCATAGTGCCTTTTTTAGGCAAGGCTCAAATGACAAATCTACCTCCCTAGAAAACACAAGTGGAAAAAAACTAAGGGTAATGCTGCTCAATGCCAGAAGTCTAAACCTCAAGATGCATGCCCTCGAAGCCCTCCTCAGTATGGAGAACATCGATGTCTGTGCAGTGACTGAAACCTGGTTCAAGGCTCCTGAGAGCACCCCAGCACTACCTCATATCATGCTTTCCGGCCCCAAAACTTGGACCGAACCACAAAAGGAGGAGGAGTATCCATTTTCATCAAAGATACCCACACCTTCAGGTTAGTGGAAACGCATGAAGCATCGGAGACTATCCAGGTGCAACTAACCATAGGCAAAACTGCCTTACAGTTTGTAGCATGCTACAGACCACCCTCTCAAACTCAGGAACCCCACACAGCCTTCCTGAAGACACTGGAGAGTATGAATGTCTCTCCAAATACCATAATTTTGGGAGACTTCAACTACCCAAACATAGACTGGGAACATTACTCAAGCCCCAACACCCTAGCCCAAAGGTTCCTAGAATTCATAAACTCAAATGCAATGAAACAACTAGTCATCATTCCCACAAGAGGAGACAATATACTAGACCTGATCATCACAAACATAGGGACAAAATGCTTCACACCGGAAGTATATCCCTCTTTGATAAGATCAGACCATAAATTAATCTCACTGGAAATCCACATCCAGCCCCCACCCCCTGCACAAAAGACCACAGTGAAGAACTTCTCAAAAGCAAACTTCACACTTTTTAAGACTGAAGTGGTATCCTTCAAGGCCCCTGGGCCAGTGGAAACCACAACCCACACTGCTGAATCCTTTGCAAATGCCTTCTATGGGCACCTTCAAGAATGCATGGATCATGCAATCCCAAATAAAACCAAGACCCATTCCCCCAAAGGCAGCCGCCTGGTCTGGTGGACCCCAGCCATAAACAAACTTTACAACAAGAGGAGGAAGCTACTACATGACAGAGCAAAATCCCTAAAAGGGAAGGCGTCTCAGTACTAGCAAAAAACTACGATCACTCATAAAATCATCCAAGGCCAACTTTGAGAGAAAAATCGCAAAAGACACAAAAGACAATCACAAGGCCTTCTTTAGCTATGTTAGAAACCTGGGTGGAAACTCCCAGATATGCTCAGAGTTACTGCAAAATGACACAAAATACACTGAACCCACTGACATTGCCAACATTCTGGCAGACAGGTTCAGTGCAAATTTCTCCTCCCCCCCAAAAGGAGAAATAACTATCCCAGCAGAGTGTAGCCTCCCTAACATCTCAGATGCCCAGGTGAGAGCCGCCCTCTCTAAAGCTAAAAACACAGCATCAATGGGACCGGATGGTGTCCCGGGCTGTGTGCTACATGAACTCCAAGAGGAACTAAACCCACACATAAGGCTGCTGTTTAATCTTAGCCTTACTACAGGATATGTACCCAAAGAGTGGCGTACGGCAACAGTGGTCCCACTTCACAAAGGCGGTGCTTCTACGGACCCTGGAAATTACCGCCCAATAAGCTCGATAAGCCTGGTCTGCAAAGCTATGGAGAGGATCATTATGGAACTCATAAACAAAGACATTGGGGACCTACAGACATTGGATCCTACCCAATATGGCTTTGTCAAGGGCAGATCCTGCCTTTTGAACTTGGTCGACTTTTTGGAAACAGTCACTAAGGCCATTGATGAGGGTAAGGCAGTTCACACAGCCTACCTTGACCTTGCAAAAGCCTTTGACACAATACCCCACTCGGGCATCATAGATAAACTCACCAGCTTAAATGTAAACCCATATGTCACAAGATGGGTTGCAAACTGGCTCAAGGACAGAACCCACAGGGTCAGAGTTGCTGGAGCTATGTCAGACTCTAAGCCAGTCACAAGCGGTGTCCCACAGGGCTCAGTCCTGGGACCCCTCTTGTTCGGCATTTATTTTTCCGAGGTACAGGCAAACATAGGAGGATTGTGGCTGACAAAGTTCGCAGATGACTGCAAACTGGGTGCCATAATTGATACTCCAGCGGACACAAACATCCTTCAGAGAGGCCTCATAGAAACGGACAATTGGTGCCAGAGCCATGGCCTTAAGCTGAACGCCCAAAAATGTATAGTCATACCCTTTGGGAAAAACAAGGTACCGACAAATTACC
>NC_056725.1:944729654-944744654 GCF_019279795.1 Protopterus annectens | reverse complement strand
CGCGTTTAAGCTGGAGTAAGTGTCATTAAGACTGTTGACATCTGTGTATGCACGTTTGTACCTGTGTGCATGCATTTAAGCAGGAATTAGCAAGTGTTGGGCCGTGTAAGCTTGTGTGTGCATATGTGCACTTGTGTGTGCGTGTGTGAGTTGGTGTGCGCGCATGTGAGCTGGTGTGCACGTGTTTGTGCTCATGTGTGCAGCGTTGCCCCTTGTGGAAATAGGAAGGGAAAAGGAGGCACAACAAACAGTAGGAAGTTAACCAGGGAGAATCAGCAGAGCTAGCAGGTGGAAACAATCAGAATCAGGCAATTACACAGGCAGTACACTAGCCCAGCCCAGCCCAGCACTTAAAACTCTGCAAACAACTTTTTCCTATGTATTGCTCAGACACACTGCAGCACTGCAGTCAGCTAAGAGAAGTGAATACTAAAAAAGCTGTACTGAGACAAAAAATGTTAGGGGCTGCCATTGCTGTCATAAGGTGACATATGCAATATGCTGAGGGTGGTGACAATGGTAATGCTGCTGATCAACACCCAGTGCAGAGACGGAGAAGAGTGTACAGGCCCAGGGTAACCTACCAGGGGCTACATGAGCTGGAGATAGTGGAGCGCTATAGAGTGGACAGAGACCTCTTGCAGCAAATTGTTGAGCTGTGCAGGCCACACCTCACACACAGAACCAACAGAGGGGAACCCATTCCAGTGGAAACCAAGGTATGTGTTGGCCTATGAATATTAGCAACAGGTACTTTCCAGAGACCCACTGGTGATATGATGGGGATATCACAGGCATCAGCATCCAGGGTACTGCACCAGTTCCTGGATACCATGTCAGCACATGTCGGTGATCATCTATATTTTCTGAATTCCTGTGAGGTATTGGGCAGCAATATGCATCTTTTCCAGCAAATAGCAGAATACTCTGAGGTAGTGGGTGCAATAAACTGCACACACATATGTATCAAAGCACCAGCTGGTGAGCGGGGTAGGGCCTACATTAACCACAAGGGTTTATCCTCCATCAACTGCCAGGTTGTGTGTGATGCCCAGGGCATAATAATGAATGTGTGTGCTGGCTGCCCTGGAAGCTACCACAATTCCCATATCTGGCATCTGACACAGCTGTACCAGACATTTGCCAATGGGGACATTCCTCACGGTCACCTAGTGTAGGATGCTGGATATGCACTTGAGCCGTGGCTGATGACACCCATCAGAAATGCACACACACCTGAACAGGAACGCCATAATGAGGCACACGCACAAACACGAAATGTAATTGAACGTGTGTTTGGGCTGCTCAAGTCACGGTTCCGGTGCCTGGACACATCTGGTGGAGCCTTGCAGTACTCACCAATTACATGTACCCAAATTGTCATGGTATGTGCAATGCTACATAACATGATCCTGTGAGAACAGCTGCAGCAGGATCAGTATAGGCATGGGCCACACAGCCCCCCACCAATGCCAAGGCCATCACAGGCAGAGCATGACTCGGAGGAGGAACAACCTGAGCCTGCCCCAGTAGGCAGAAGGAGGCATGCCCAGTATGCTTTGGCCTTGGCAAAGAGGCAACGCATAGCACATACACTGGCTCAGTAGGAGCCCTGGAAATTATACCTCTTCCTGACCTGCACATATAGTTAAAGTGATGACTAAGTTGACACTCCCTGTTCCCAAACATGTATAGGGAGTGTACGAATTGCATCCGACATAGGCAGCCCTGCAGTACCACCTGAGGCATGATTGCATTTTGTTAACCAATATAAAGCAATGCTAAACAGCGTTGCCACTATATAATAATATGTAAACACAATCATACACACTAACTGCCACAACTTTGGACAATTTTCAGCAATACTGGCCACCATTCATCAATGCTGACAAATGTTGAGCAAGTCTGGTCAAAGATGGCTATATATGAGCAAAAGCAGGTAAACATACACAAATATGCTTTACTTGACCTTAAGGAATCTGATCTGCACAATAGGAGAATTTGAAGCAGTGACAGGCCTTGAACCCAGGATACCATACACTATAATCTAAGTACTCAACCACTAAACCATGACAGTATTTCACTGGTCAGCCTGTAGGAAGACATGTTGATAAGTCTATGCAAAGTGTCTCAAGGAAACCCTGCAGGCACAGCATAATTCATGTTGAGTTATGACACACGGGTGGGCCCTGCATTATAAATATAACTTGATGTACAACACACATACTATACATGTTAATAATGTCCGTGTTCACACATGTTAACAAATGTATTGGACCCCAGACAGCAACATACTGACAGGTTATACTGGGCATCCCCACACACTTAAGTAAATGAGAAAAATGTGAGGCAACAAAACACTGACAGGGCAAACTGAGCATGCTCACACACTTTGTGTGCATGCAGCAGGGTGCCAGACATATCTGGTGGTTCATGTGTTAACCCAGGAACCCCTGACAAGCCAACAGTCCTGGCTTGTGCACATACTTATAAGATAGCAGACATATATAGAACATCTTGGAAGTCAGTCATAATCACATATGTACTACAGATACATATGTTGTACATAGAAAGTAGGAAAGCAAAGAAGATAACAAACCTGCAGTCAGTATCAACAATAAACAATGTGCACACCAAACAGTATCATATGTACATAGTGTCATTGCTTGATAGTCGGTATCAGCCATAGGGCATTCATAATGCTATCCAGACTGTGCTTGGCTTTCACCACCCTGTAGACTTCTATATTGTGCCTTGGAATAGTAGGTCACACAAGATAGCTGTTGTACAGTTAGTTTATTGTGCCTCTGTCTAGCAGGGACACAGAAGACATCCCATGGGTAAACGAATGATCACCCATACCCTCATTGAGACCTCCACTGAAGAGGGTCAATGAGTGTCTACGCCTAATGTGGAGTGTGAGTATGTGCCACAGTGAGTGTAGCCCCTGTGATATGAATCTGGCCCTGCTGCATGTAGTAGTACTCCTGTGCCAAGTTTGATGTCCCTGTATCGTGTAGCTGTAAGGGATACAGATATCCTGAGGTGGAGCATGACCAATACGTCTTGCTTGTACATGGCTGTATACAGCAGTCACAGATTGCATCTGGGTAGGCATTAAGCAATTGAGTACATCTTGAGTGTCTGTAGCTGAACTTTGTAGGCCATCTGTAAGACTCTCCTGTTGGGTGAGGTACCTTTGTGGTCAGTAAATTTGCTGCAGGTGTCGGGTAAGGTACATCCAAAATGGTGCATTGTACCCAAGTATGGTCCTGATGAGTACAGGTGCACAAAGATTTCACTTGCTTCATAATTGAAACCTTTATGGATAAGGTGGGATATATAGAAGGCCTACATAAACACTTTGCCAATGTTCATAGGCTCATAGCTTCATACTAGGCTATCTGCCCTAGGGCATTTGTAAGCCTAGCCAGAGAGTGTTTGGCTTCCACCACCCATTTTCAAGTGAGTTTTAATATGCCCTTATTCAAGGTTAGTTAACTGTGCCTCTGTCTAACAGTGACACAGAATTGATACCTGGGGTAAACATATGGTCTCCCATCCACTCGTCAAGATTCCTCTTGAAGAGAGTCAGTGAGGGACTCTGCCTAATTCGGACTGGGATTCACTTCCAGAGTGAAGAGAGCCTCTGGGTTATGAATCTGTCCCTCCAGCATGTTCTATTTATTTCCGTGCTGAGGTTCAAGTCCCTCGAGCGTGTAGCTCAATGGGATTTGAATTTTATGAGGTGCAGCATGTCCATTAATTCTGAGTTGGACATGGCTTTATACGTCAGGCACAGATCGCCTCTTAGCAGGCAGTATGCAACTGAGTAGAGCTGGAGTTTCTTTAGCCGGGCAGTATATGGAATCTGTTTGAGCCCTTTGATCCTCTTGGTGAGGTACTTCTGGGGTCTTTCCAGTTGCTGCAGGTGTCGGGTAAGGTACATCCCAAAAGGGGCATTGTATTCGATTATGGGCCTGATGAGGGATGAGTACAGAGGCACAATGACCTCCCTTGATCTCGATGTGAATCCCTTCATGATTACGTGGGTTATATAGAAGGTTTTCCTAACAACTTTGGCCACGTGGTTATCAAAAGATAGATTGCTATCAACTTGGGTCCCCAGGTCCCTAATTACTTCATCTGTGCTTAATGGCTTACCACCTATGTGGTAATTTGTGTGTACTTTGTTTTTGCCAAGGGGGATGACTATACAATTTTTTGGTGTTTAGCTTGAGGCCATGGGTCTGGCTCCAGTTATCTGTTTCTATGAGACCCTTTTGGATGATGCTTGTATCAGCTGGAGAGTCGATTATGGCGCCCAGTTTGCAGTCATCTGTGCACCTGGTCAGCCACAGTCCTCCTGTATTGGCCTGTACCTCTGAGAAATATATACTGAACAAGAGAGGTTGAAGGACTGAGCCTTGTTGGATGCCACTTGTAACTGGTTTGGAGTCTGACATGGCTTCAGCAATTATGACCATGTGGGTTCTGTCCTTGTGCCAGTTTGCAACCCATCTAGTGACATAGGGATTTATATTTAAGCTGGAGAGCTTATCTATGATGCCTGAGTGGGGTATTGTATCGAAGGATTTTGCTAGGTCCAGGTAGGCTGTATGGACCACCTTCCCCTCGTCAATGGCCTTGGTGACTGTTTCAAAGAAATCAACCAAGTTTAAGAGGCATGATCTGCCCTTAACAAAGCCAAACTGGGTAGGATCCAGTGACTGTAGGTCCCCGATGTCCCTATTTATGATTTCCATAATGATCCTCTCCATAGCCATGCAGACTAAGCTGGTTAGGCTTATGGGGTGATAGTTTCCAGGATCTGTTGCAGTGCCACCTTTGTGGAGAGGGACTACTGTTGCTGTACGCCATTCTTTGGGTACATATCCTGTAGTAAGGCTGAGAATGAACAGTAGCTTTATGTTGGGGCTCAGCTGTTCTTGGAGTTCATGTAGGATGCAGCCTGGGACACCGTCTGGTCACATTGATGCTGTGAGTTTTGCTTTGGAGAGGGCGGCTCTTACCTGAGCATCTAATATGTCAGTGGGGCAGCACTCTGCTGGGATACATAATTGCTCTTTTGGGGGGGAGGGGGGGAGAAGTTTGCTCTGAACCTGTCAGCCAAGATATTGGCAATGTCTGTGGGATCAGTGTATATTCTGTCATTTTGGACTAACTCTGAGCATATCTGGGAGTTTCCACCCAGGTTCCTAACATAACTAAAGAAAGCCTTGTGATTATCTTTAGTGTCCTGTGCAGTTGTTTCTCGAAACTGGCCTTAGATGATTTCATGAGTGCCCATAGTCTCTTGCTAATACTGATTACAGATGCCTTCCCTTTTAGGGAGTTTGCTCTATCATGTAGTAGTTTCCTCCTTCTATTGTATAGTTTGTTTATGGCTGGGGTCCACCAGACAGGATGCCTTCCTTTGGGGGTTTGGCTGTTGGTTTTATTTGGGATTGCATGATCCATGCATCCCTATAGGTGATCATAGAAGGCATTTATAAAGGATTCTGCAGTCTGGGCCATATTTTCCATGGGCCTGAGGGCTTTGAAGGATTCCACCTTGGTTTGGAGGACTGTGAAGTTTGCTTTAGAAAGCTTTTTTACTGTTGTTTTCTGGGCAAGGGGTGGTGACGGGATGTAGATATCAATTGAGATTAATTTATGGTCAGATCTCAGCAGTGAGGGATACACTTCCGGTCTGAAACATAGGATCCCCATGTTGGTGATGATCAGGTCCAGTATGTTTTCCCCTCTTGTGGTAGTAGTGACTAGTTGTTCCATAGCATTTGAGTTTATAAATTCCAGGAACCTTTAGGCTAGGGTGTTGGAGCTACAGTAATGCTCCCAGTCTATGTTTGGGTAGTTGAAGTCCGCCAATATAATGGCGTTTGGAGAGACCATCATATTTTCCAATGTTCTCAGGAAGGCCGAGTGAGGTTCCTGTGTTTGGGCAGGTGGTCTGTAGCAGGCTATAAACTGGGAGGCAGTTTTACCCACTGTTAGTTGCACATGGATAGTCTCTGACACTTTGTGCTGTGCCACCAACCTGGAGGTGTGGGTATCTTTGACGGAGATTGATACTCCCTCTCCTTTTGTGGTTCAGTCCGAGTTTTGTGGCCAAAAAGTATGGCATGAGGTATAGCCTGGTAGTGCTGTGGTGCTCTCGGGAGCCTTGAACCAGGTCTCAGTCACTGCTCAGACATCGATGTTCTCCATGCTGAGGAGGGTTTTGTGTGCGTGCATCTTGAGGTTACGACTTCTGGCGTTGAGTAGCATTACCCTTATTTTCTTTTCCCTTGTGTTACCTATGGAGGTGGGTTTCTCTTTTGAGCCTTGCATAAAAAAGGCACTATGGGGGTGACAAGAGCCTTCGCCAATATCCGAAAGCCTAGAGGTGACAGGTGCAAGCCATCCCTAGCGAAGCAGCGTGGCTTGTCGAGCATGTCATCCCAGGCTGACAGGCATTGGATCCTCTTTTAATGACACCAGTACTTAAGCCAATTGTTGAAATCGATCATCTTGTCTTCATATTGTGGCATCATTCTTGGTGATGGTAAGATGCTACTCAAGGTCAGGGTCATACCGGCCTGGCCTGCATGCTCAGACAGCTCCTGTATGTCTCTTTAAATGTAGTCCAGGGAGGTACATCTCAGGTCATTCACACCAGCATGTCCAAAGGAGAGATAGATATCTACTTTTGTCCAGAAATCCCTAAGTACACCTTCTGTACATAATGGATTACCATCTAAGTGTTAATCTGTGTGCACTTTGCCATTCTCAAAGGTGATGACTATGCATTTCATGGCATTTAGCTGTATGCTGTGGCTCTGGCACCAGTTAAACATTCCTGTGATCCCTCATAGGAGGATACTTGTGTCAGCTGGAGAGTCGATGATGGCACACAGTATACAGTCATCTGCCACCTTGGTCATCCACAGTCCTCCTGTGTTAACCTGTACCTCAGAGAAATATATATGGAACAAGGGAGGTCACATAACTGAGCCTTGTGGGATGCCACATGTAACTGGTGTACACCCTGATATGGCATCTGCAATCCCAACCATGTGTGTGCTAGCCCTAATCCAGGTTGCAATCCATCTTGTGACATATGTGTTGATATGCGAGCTGGTGAGTGTATGTAAGATGTCTGAGTGGGCTATTGTGTCAAAGGCTTGTGGTAGGTACAGGTAGGCTGTATCAACTACCTACCCTATGTCTATGGCCCCGTTAACTGTTTTAAAGAGGTTGACCAGGTGCAAGAGGCATGTGGTGCCCTTAACAAGGGTGAATTGTGTATGACCCTGTGTCTGGAGGTTGACGATGTCTGTGTATGGCTTCCATAATGATACTCTCCATAGCTTTGCAGAACAGGCTAGTCAGGCTTATAGGGTGATAGTGTCCATTGTCCCGTGTGGCAACACCTTTGCTGAGCGGCACTACTGCTGCTGTATGACATTCCTTGGGGACATATCCTGTAGTACGTCTGATATTGAATATTGACGTTATGTGACGCTTATGTCTGTCATGAATTCTGCGGGAGACACAGCATGGGTCACGTAGTGGTCCCATTGCTGCTGTGGTATTGCTTTGTAGAGGGCAGCTCTCACATGTACATCTGTGATGTCAGGGAGGATACACTCCGTTGGGATGGACATTCCTATATTTGTGAAATGATAGGAAAAGTATGCACTGAGCCTGTCTGCCAGCATGTTGCCAATGTCTGTGGGCTCAGTGTATGTTGTTGTAACGATACACTACAACATAGCATATGTGGGAGCTGCCACCCAGGTACCTGACATAACTAAAGAAGGCCTTGTTATTGTCATTAGTGTATTGTGCATTCATACTGTCGAAGCAGGCCTTAGATCATGTTATGACTGATTGTAGCTATCTGCTAGTACTGATCAGAGATGCCTTCATTTTGTGGGATACTGCTCTATCATGTAGTAGCCTCCACCTGTTGTTGCATAGTGTATGTATGTCCGGGGTCCACCACACAGGTCACCTGCCTTTACAGGACTGACTCTTGGATACATGTGGGATAGCATGATCCAAGCATTCCTGTAGGTGTCCATACAATGGGTATCTGAAGGATACTGTGGTCTGAGTCATAGTTGACACTGGGCTGGGGGTACTGAAAAAAAACACCTTGGTACAGAGAAGTGTGACATCTGCTTGTCAGAGGTACCTCACTGAGAGTACCTAGACTGGGTGTGTGGAACGGATATGGTTGTACAGTGAGATAAATGTATGTTCTGACCTTACCAATGAGGGGTATACCTCAGGTGTGCAACATAGAGACCCAATGTGGGTAAGGACTAGGTGCAATCTGAATACCCCTCTTGTGGTGGTGGTGACCACCTGTTCCATAGCATGTCAGGTGACATACTTGAGTAATCATTGTGTGATGATTTTGGGCCATGAGTAGTATATACATCCAATGTTTGGCTACTTGATGTCACCCACTATAATTTGGTTGCAAAGACCCACATATCTGCCAGTGTTCACTGGAAAGGCAAGTGTGGCCCCGCCATTTGTGAATGTGATCTGTAGCAGGCTATTACCTGAAAGGCAGTGTAGCCCACTGTAAGCAACACATGGATGGTATCCGATGTTTTGTGCATTGCTACTCACCTGGAAGTTTGTGTATCTTTGCTGTATATGGATACTCCTCCTCCTTTCCAGGTGTGTCCTGGTTAATGTAGACATATATAATTGTTTGAAGTGTACCCTGGTAGTGCTGGTGTGCTTTCAGGACACTTGACCCAGGTTCCTGTGACTGCACAGATATTGATATACCCCATACTGTAGAGATCCTTGAGTGCATGCATGTACAGGTGTAGATGTCTGGCATGGAGCAGCATCACCGGTAGTGTCAGTTACCTTGTATTGTCTCTGGATGTGGTTGGTCTACTGTGGCTTGCCTACAAAAGGCAATATTGCGGTGCAAAGTGCCATAGGCAGTATTTGAAAGGCCAGGGGTGACAGGTGCAAGCTGCCCCTAGTGAACCAACATGGCATGATCCCACTGACAGAAGGCCCTATCATCATACCAGGAGATATCACATGTAGAATGGGTAAACAGCTCCTTCCCAGGCTCATAACATGGCATTGATGGGATCACATTGTTTCCCTATATGTCTCACAAGTGAACTAAAGAACATACAGAGCCTGCACCTGAACAGTCTGCTGAGCCATACCCTCTGTACAGAATATGTTAATGTCGAATGTGTTCCAGCAACACATGCCACACTGCAGAAGTGTTGGTGCACAACATACCATGGGAACTATAGTCATATATCTCTATGATGTCTGATCTGCAAGGACATGGGGTCCATCATGATTAAAGTCATAAACAGAGTGATTGGAAGCCCACACATACACAACACTACCACCTTTGGTATGTGCATGGGCAGACATGTTTGGCAAACAGCTAGACTGTTCGCAAGTCAGACACCCGGGATATACATCACTGAAATGAGCTACACATATTCCACATAGACCTTGAATAGCCCTTATCCAATATCCCACAGACATGTTGTATGCACAAACCCAACACTCTGTGCATACATATGTATTGTCATATGACTGATTTGCAACTGGTACTCAGATAGATCACACAAGCTGAGACTCATGTACATAAGTTCATAGGCAGATATTAGGCTATCTGTCCTATGGCATTTCCAAGCCTAGCCAGAGTGTATTTGGCTTTCACCTCCCTATAAGGTTAGCCTACTGTGCCTCTGTATAGTAGGTCACAGAAGGTCGCCCTTTAAGATGAGTTTAGTGTGCCTCTGTCAAGCAGGGACACAGAAGAGATCCCATGTGTGAATCTGCAATTTCCCATCCATGCGACCAGATATTGCTTGAAGAGGGTCAACGAGGGGCTATGTCTAACATGAATTTGGATTCGATGCCAGAGTGAGGGTAGACTCTGGGAAAGGGTCTGCCCCTGCAGCATGTCCTATTAATTGAATTGTTGTGCTGAGGTCTGTGTCCCTGGAGCGTGTAGCTCTAATGGATTTGGATTTCCTCAGGTGGAGCATGTCCATTAATTCTGGATTAGACATGGCTGTGTACGTGAGGCATAGATTGCCTCTGAGTATGCGGTAAGCAACTGAGTACAGGTGGGGTTTCTGTAGTCAAGCTGCATAGGACATCTGTTTCAGGCCCATGATCCCCTTGTTGTGGTACTTTTGTGGTCTCACCAGTTGCTGCAGGTGTTGAGTAAGGTACATCCCAAATGGGGCATTGTAGACAATCGTGGGCCTGATGAGTGATGAGTACAGGGGCACAATGACCTCTCTTGATCCAGATGCAAACACTTTCATGATAATGTGGGCTATACAGAAAGTCTTACTAACCACTTTGGCAATGTGATTATCAAAGGAGAGATTACTATGTACATGTCTCCACAAATCCCTAATTACTTCTGCCATACTTAATGGATCACCACCTATGTGGTAATTTGTGGGCACTTTGTTTTTCCCAAAGGGGATGACTATGCACTTGTTAGCATTTACCTTGAGGGCGTGCCTCTGTCACCAAGCATCCGTCTCCGCCAGAACCTTTTTGAGGATGCGTGTGTCAGCCAGAGAGTCTATTATGTCTCCCAGTTTGCAGTCATCTGGGAACTCTGTCAGCCATAGTCCCGTCGTGTTAGCCTGTACCTCCGGGAAGTATATACCAAATAAGAGAGGTCCCAGAAGTGAGGCTTGTGGGACACCACTTGTAACTGTTTTGGATTTGGACGTGGCACCTGCAATCCTGAACATGTGGGTTGTATCCCTGAGCCAGTTTGCCACCCATCTTGTGACATAGGGGTTGATATTTAAGCCGGTAAGCTTATTTATGATGGCCGAGTGGGTATTGTGTCGAAGGGTTTGGTGATGTCCAGGTAGGCTGTGTGGACTACCGTGCCCTCATCTATGGCTTTGGTACCTGTTAGAATCAAATAGGTGTAAGAGGCAAGATCTGCCATCAACAAAGGCAAATTGGGTAGGGTCCAGTGTCTGGAGGTTTGCAATGTCTTTGTTTATGACTTCTATGGTAATACGCTCCATAGCTGTACAGACCACACAACTCAGGCTTATGGGCCGATAGTTCCCAGTGTCCGTTGCGGTGCCACCTTTGTGGAGTGGGACCACGGTAGCTGTACGCCATTCCTTGGGTACATATCCTGTAGTACGGCTATGTTGTAACAGTGACTTCATGTGAGGGTTCAGTTCTTCTTTGAGCTTGTGTAAGTCGCAGCCTGAGACACCAACCTGTCCCATAGATGCTTTGTTTTTTTCTTCAGAGAAGGCAGCTTTCACCTGTGCATCTGTGATGTCAGGGAGGTCACATTCTGTTGGGATAGCCAATTGTACCTTTGGGGGGGAAGGGGGGGAGAAGTTAGCACTGAACCTGTGTGCCAGGATGTTGGCTATGTCTGTATGTTCGGTATATTTTGTACCATTATGCATCAATTCAGAGCATATCTGGGTGTTTCCACCCATATTCCTCACATAACTAAAGAAGGCCTTGTGATTAACCTTAGTGTCTAGGGCAATTTGTCTTTCGAAGCTGGCCTTTGATGATTTTAGGACGGATCGTAGTTTCATGCTAATACTGATCAGAGATGCCTTCCCTTTTTAGGAGTTTGCTCCACCATGTAGTAGCTTCCTCCTTCAGTTGTATAGCTTACCTATGGTCGGGGTCCACCATACAGGTCTCCCGTATTTGGAGGAGTGAGTCTTGTTTCCATTTGGGATAGCATGATCCATGCATTCCTTCAGGTGCTCATAGAATGCATTTGTAAAGGATTCTGCAGATTGGCCAGTATTATCCTCTGGCCCGGGGTCTTTGAAGGATTCCACCTCAGTCTTGAGAAGTGTGAAGTTAGCTTTTGAGAAATGTGGTACAGTGGTCTCCCTGGCTTGGGGTGAGGATGGGATACGGATGTCCATGGAAATTTGTTTATGGTCTGATCTTACCAATGAGGGGTTTACCTCTGGTGTGGAACACAGAGACCCCATGTTGGTGATGACCAGGTCCAATATGTTGCCCCCTCTTGTATGAGTGGTGACCAGTTGTTCCATAGCGGTAAAGTTTATAAATTCCAGGAATTGTTGTGCAACAGTGTTTGGCATTGAGTAGTTTACCCAGTCAATGTTTGGGCAGTTGAAGTCACCCAATATCATGGTGTTAGGTGAGAACGTCATATTCACCATTGTTCTCAGGAATGCCAAGTGGGGTTCCTGTAAAAGGGAGTGTGATCTGTAGCAGCCTACAAACTGAAAGGCAGTTATGCCCTCTGTTAGTTGCACATGGATGGTCTCCGATGCTTCGTGCAGTGCCACTAACCTGGAGGTGTAGGTATGTTTGATGAATATACATACTCCCCCTCCTTTTGTGCTTCAGTCCAATGTTTGGACTCGAAATGCATGGTATGAGTTATAGGTTCATAGGTTCATACTAGGCTATCTGCCCTAGGGCATTTATAAGCCTAGCCAGAGTGGGTGTGGCTTTCACCATCCCTTAGG
This sequence comes from Protopterus annectens, assembly GCF_019279795.1. Lineage (NCBI taxonomy): Eukaryota > Metazoa > Chordata > Ceratodontiformes > Protopteridae > Protopterus > Protopterus annectens. The sequence continues at coordinate 944,732,115 of NC_056725.1, read as the reverse complement.
ATGAGAATACTATACCCATTAGTTTGCTGTGCCTCTGTCCAGCAGTGACACAGAGATGATTCCCGGGGTAAACCTACGATCTCCCATCCACTCGTCAAGATTTCTCTTGAACAGAGTCAGTGAGGGGCTCTGCCTCACATGGTCTGGGATTCTGTTCCATAGTGTAGGGAGTCTCTGGGTGATGAATCTGTCCCTCCAGCACTTCCTATTTATATCCGTGTTGTGGTTTAAGTCTCTTGCTCTCGTGGCTCTGGTGGATTTGGATTTTTTGAGGTGGAGCATGTCCATTAATTCCAGGTTGGACATGGCCTTGTATGTCAGGCACAGATCACGTCTGAGCAGACGGTATGCAACTGAATAGAGCTGGAGTTTCTTCAGTCGGGCATCGTATGACATATGTTTGAGCCCCTTTATCCTTTTGGTGAGGAACTTTTAGGATCTTTCCAACTGCTGCAGGTGTCGGGTAAGGTACATTCCGAATGGGGCGTTGTACTCAATCATTGGTCTGATAAGTGAAGAGTACAGGGGTACAATGACCTCTCCTGATCTGGATGTGAATCCTTCATGATCAGGTGGGCAATGTAGAAGGTCTTCCTAACCACTTTGGCAATGTGAGTGTCAAAGAGGTTACTGTCAACTTGGGTCCCCAGGTCCTGATAATTTCTTCTGTGTTTAATGGATTACCACCTATGTGGTAATTAGGGGTTACCTTGTTTTTCCCAAAGGGTATGACTATACATTTTTTGGCATTTAGCTTAAGGCCATGGCTCTGGCACCAGTTATCCATTTCTATGAGACCTCTCTGGAGGATGTCTGTGTCTGATGGAGTGTCAATTATGGTGCCCAGTTTGCAGTCATCTGCAAATTTTGTCAGCCACAATCCCCCTATGTTTGCCTGCACTTCAGAAAAATAAATGCCGAACAAGAGGGGGCCCAGGAGTGAGCCCTGTGGGACAACACTCGTGACCGGCTTAGAGTCTGACATGGCACCGGCAACTCTAGCCCTGTGTGTTCTGTCCTTGAGCCAGTTTGCAACCCATCTTGTGACATATGGGTTTACATCTAAGCTGGTGAGCTTTTCTATGATGCCAGTGGGGTATTGTGAGCAGCTTTTGCTAGGTCAAGGTAGGCTGTGTGAACTGCCTTACCCTCATCAATGGCCTTAGTGACTGTTTTGAAAAAGTCGACCAAGTTCAAGAGGCAGGATCTGCCCTTGACAAAGCCAAATTGGGTAGGATCCAGTGTCTGTAGGTCCCCAATGTCTTTATTTATGAGTTCCATTATGATCCTCTCCATAGCTTTGCAGACAAGGCTCATCAAGCTTATGGGGCAGTAATTTCCAGGGTCCGTAGAAGCACCGCCTTTGTGGAGTGGGACCACAGTTGCCATCTGCCATTCTTTGGGTACGTATCCTGTAGTAAGGCTAAGATTAAACAGCAGCCTTATGTGTGGGTTTAGTTCCTCATTGAGTTTGTGTAGCACACAGCTGGGGACACCGTCCGGTCCCATTGATGCTGTGTTTTGCTTTAGAGAGCAGCTCTCACCTGGGCATCTGAGATGTTTGGGAGGCTAGACTCTGGTGATAGATATTTCTCCTTTTGGGGGAGGGAGGGGAGAAATTTGCACTGAACCTGTCTGCCAGTATGTTGGCAATGTCTGTGGGTTCAGTGTTTTTTTTATCATTTTGGACTAATTCTGAGCATATCTGGGAGTTTCCACCCAGGTTTCTAACATAGCTAAAGAAGGCCTTATGATTGTCTTTTGTGTCATTAGCGATTTTTCTCTCAAAGTTGGCCTTGGATGATTTTATGAGTGATCGTAGTTTTTTGCTAGTATTGATCAGAGATGCCTTCCCTTTTAGGGATTTTGCCTGGTAGTGCTGTGGTGCTCTTGGAGGCCTTGAACCAGGTTTCTGTTACTGCACATACATCGATTGTCTACATACTGAGGAGAGGCTCGAGTGCGTGCATGTTGAGGTTTAGATGTCTGGCGTTCAGTAGCATTACCCTTAGTTATAGTTATCCTTGGGTTGTCTATGGAGGTGGATTTGTCCTTTGAGCCTTGCCTAAAAAAGACACTATGGGGGTGCCAAGAGACTTGGCCATTATACGAAACCCTAAGAGTGACAGGTGCAAGCCATCCCTAGTGAAGCAACGAGGCTTGTTGAGCATTCTATCCCAGGCTCACCGACACTGGATCCCCTTTGAATGACAACAATACTGTAGGCAATTGTTGAAACTGATACTTTTATCTTCATACTGTGCCTTCATTCTTGGTGAGGGCAAGATGCTACTCAAGGTGCAGGTCATACCAGCCTGGGCTACATGATCAGAGAGCTCCTCTATGTCTCTTTTCATGTAGTCCAGGGAAGTACATCTCAGCTCATACACACCAGCACCTACCAGTGGGAGAAAACAGTGTTGTCCTATACATGCTGTCAACACCTGCTGGATGGTGCATT
>NC_056725.1:944719525-944729154 GCF_019279795.1 Protopterus annectens | reverse complement strand
AATAGTGAGTTGAGGGATTAACAGAAGGTTTTGTAGTTCAAGCCAGCCTAGAAGTTTCAGGTTAATACAGTGATGAGTTCTAAGGGGTTACTAGTCGGGCAATGTTGTTGTAGCAAGTAGCCAGTTTGTTAAGGTTGGATTTCTTAAGGTTAGTATAAATTGGTGAGGCATAAAGAAGAGTAGACAAAAGATGAGAGGGCAATCTGGCCTGGATGATGATGTTAGGAAAGGTTTAATTCTTGAAGTAGGCTTCCTATTTTTCTATTGACTGTTTTAATGGTGTTGTTGATATGCTGGTCAAAGGAGAGGCTGTTATCACTGTTATCTTGGTAATTTTGTGGAGTTGGATCAGGAGCAATGAGAGTGGCATTATTTGAGGAGATGGTGAAGTTCAAAGGGGTGGACCTAGTGCTAGGAGAGAAAAAGGAGAAGTTTAGTTTTGGCATTGAGGAGGAGGTTGCGCTCTGGTGAACCAAGTTTTGGCAGTGTTGAAGACATTTTGAGTAATAGAAGAAAGTTCATTAGAGAGAAGCAGAGCAGATATGGTGGAGTCATCTTGCATATTGAATGGTAAGATTGAGGAACATAAGTGAAGATCATTGATGAACAGGGAGAAGAGAAGAGTGTCCTAGAATGGAGCCCTGAGGTACAACCGATGGAAACGGTGTAAGTGGAGGAAATTTGGTTTTCCTGAAACTTAACTGCTTGCTGTTCATTGCCAGGTAGGATGTAAACCAGTTAATGGCAAGATTATCAAAGGAGAGGGATGTAAGAGTGTTAATTAAAATGGAGTGGTTGACCATATCGAAAGCTTTAGAGGGTCAATGAAGAGCAGAGAGGTTGTCATTGCGGTTCCTGTTGATATTAGTATCTCTGCAAATGATGAGAGCAGTGGTGGTACTGTGATGTGGTCTGGAAACCATGTTGACAGTTTGCTGTATGTTGTTTTAGAGAGAGATGCTGTAAATTTGTTGGTAGATACATTTTTCCGGCTATTTTGCTAAGGGAGAAAGGAGACGAATTGGTCTATGGTTGGTATAATGGGTTTCACCCCTTTAATATGAGGATAATATACAGGATATTCCAGATGTCTGGGATGGTTCCTCTTGGATTATCCTGTTTATAAGTATAGATACTGGATATACAATTTCTTTTGGCGACTTTTTGGAGAAAAAGTGAGAGAACTTGTCAACAGAAGGGTACACCTTCCAGTTTAATGGATAGATCTAGAGATGAAAGATGTAGGAATGGGTTGTATTTTAAAGTTGTTTGAAGGGTGTGTTTGTGGTTTATGGGTGGGCTGCAGGTTCTTGGAGTGCTAAGTTGTTTGGCTATTGATGAAATTGTGTCAGTAAAAGAGGTTAGAAAGCATTTGCAGGTGAGTGGGGAGTATCTGGAGTTACCGGCGGTAGGAGGGTTAAGAGATTTTTGGATGTTCCTGGAGAGGAGTCTATTTATGGATGACCAAAACTATTTAGGTTGTTATGATGGTTCATTTGGGATTTGCATTAGTGGGTTTTTGTCAGTGGTATTACTTTTTTTGTCGGGTTCTAGGATTGGTAGGAATAGAAGAGGTCAAAGGAATTTCTATGGTTTCTCCATTTTAGCCCAGACTTTATTTCTACTGGAAAATTAGCTTTAGTTTCTTTAAGAGAGGAGCCATATGGGGCAATGTTGGGTTTCATTCTGATGGTGCGTTCAGGGCATGTTTGTTGAGAATGGATAAAGGAAATTGGTGTTAAAGTATGATCTGCATTTTCAAGGGAAGAGATTTCAGGGGCTCCAGTTGCATTTGCTGAGTTCATTTTGAAATAGGTCTATGTTAAAATTTTTAGTAGAGTATTTTTGAATGTTAGGGGGGTTTGGGAAATCAGTTCTTTCTCTAGTAATAAAGGTTAAAGCATGATCACTTATATCATCAGGCAGGGTTCCTGCTTTGTAGGCATGTTTGATTTTGTTTATGAGTATCCAGTCTAAAATACTCTCTTTATTGTTAGGCTTGTTGATTCTAGTGGTTGAAGTAATTGTCTGGGTGAAACCATATAGGTTCATATGAGAGGAAGGATTATCTGCATTGATAGTGTTCCAGTCAATATTGATGTCACCTAGAATTATAGTTTCTTGGGGGTAAGTAGCAGATACCCAGCTGAGAAAGGGTTCTAGTATGGGTATATTGTTTCCTGGTGGTAAGTAGATGCAGATAATGTAAAGGGATTTTTTGGTGTTTATTTGGAGTTTTGTTATGATGGCTTCTACTTTGCAATCTGGGGTAGGATAGGCAGGAAGAGTAGAGATATTAAGCTGATTCTTAAAAAGAATAGCTACTCCACCACCTTTACGTTTTGGTCGGTCAAGTCTTATTATGCTATATCCTTGGGGTGTGATCTCAGTGTCTTTTGTTTCTGGTTTGAGCCAAGTCTCTGAGAGGCACAGAATGTCAAATGAATGAATATCAAGGAGGGCATGTAATTGAGCTATTTTGTTTTTTATACTATGAATGTTTAGGTGTCCAATAAGGAGGGAGTCATAGATTTTAGGAGAATTAGTTTTGGGAGAGGGATAAGCTGGTCCAGGATTAGTGTGGATGTCTCCATCTTGTAATGTAAGAATATTAGGTTTAGTTAGTAAATGGTTCTTTATAAAGATTTGAAGTATTAGTTTCTTATTGGTAGGATATACATACTTAAGGTGGGAGAGTCTGTGGTATTTAGGTAAAAGATAGTTGGTGTTAAAGGTAATGTTGGAGTGTAAAATGGGAGAAGTATTTATAAGGGAAGATGTGTGTTTATTGGGGTAAATGGAGTGGACAGAAAGAGGGCTTTCAAAGAAGGTAAAAGGTATGCAGAGAACAGGATGGTAAGGAGTGGAATTATAAGTGTGGGCATAGTAGAGGAGTTGGGAGGCATAGTTAGAGAGTATTATAGTAGGAGTTAAGGAAAATACTAGAAGTGGCTAAGATAGGAGAAAGGATATAAAGCCTAATAGGAGAGGGAGGAGAGAAAGAGGGCCAGTGAGAGGTAGTAGGGGTGTAAAAGGTAGTGAAAGGGAAAACTAGAAAATAAAAAGAAGTAGATGTCAAATATAGAGCTGTGAGGTCAGATATAAGGGAGATTTAAAACCTAATTCTCCCACAGCCGATAAACTGCCTGCAGAATTCTTGCATAAAGAAGCTAAAGCAATTGCCTATCCCATCTCCATTCTGATAAATAGATCTATAAGTGAAGGAACTGTTTCATCTATCTGGAAAATTTCTCATATCATCCCACTACACAAAGGGGGGAACTCCAATGACTTCTCTAACTTTCTCCCTATAGCTTTACTATCCCCTATTGCAAAAATTATGGAAAAGTGTATCGATAAACAACTTTTTAACCACCTTCTCCAGAACAACCCACTTGCCAACTGTCAACATGGTTTCAGACCTTCCCACAGTACTACCACTGCTCTGTTGTCATTCACTAACTGCATTAAGAATAACCGCAACAAAGGGGAACAAAGATGGCTGCCGTTCTATAAGCACTGCAGTACTTCAGCTCTTCAAATACCTGAGAAAAAAATCAACCCTGAGGAGTTATACTTAGAGTAAACAAACTAATTGGCAGTTATTACTAATTGACCAGAAGTCACTTTTGGTTCTGAGAAAGAAAAATCGAAAAAAAATACTTGGTAATAGCAGGATTGGATCTGATTGTCAGGTTGACTCTGAACAGAGCACCAAACAAAGGACTGATCGATCTCACTTTTGTAACTTTTCTTTGGGAAATAAATCTTCGTGCAGAATTTCGAAATGTCAAAGGAGGACAAAAATATGGAAACTACAACTTCCAAAACCAAGCTGTCAGCTTTGCAATCACCGGAGAAAGAATCTTTAATCAAGAGACAGAAAACTATCAAACAGCAAGAGACTGCAAAAACAGGGCCATCAACAAAATCTGATCAACAGGTCACAATGGAAGAAATCAAATCAGCATTGCTACCTATACAGGATGCCTTAAAAGAGCTAACATCTCAAACACTTTCATTTAGTGACACATGTAATCGGATTCTCGAAAGAATGGAGAAAGCAGAAACTAGAATTGCTACCAATGAAGACAATATATTAATGCTCACTAAAAGAACAGAGACACATGGAACTGACATTCAAATGATGCAAAATAAAATTCTGGACTTCGAAGCAAGATCCAGACGTAACAATATAATCATTAGAGGGATCCCAGAATCTATTCAATATAATGACCTGATCACTTCTATTACACAAATATTCGAAATACTGCTCAAGGACTCTGAGGTTGTTAAGCAGATGGTCATAGAAAAGGCGCATAGAGCATACAGAGAATCTCAAGCTTCAAATATACCCAGACCTGTTTATGTTAAAATACTGAACTACCAAGATGTGAGCAAAGTACTGTTAACTATTAAAAAATCTGGTGGATCTATAATGTGGCAAAATAATAAAATTTCTATAGCACAGGATTTACCAACACAAATAAGGCAATCTAGACAAATGCTGGCTCCATATTGTAAGTTTCTGATTGATAAAAATATCAGATTTCAAATGAAATATCCTAATAACCTAATTTTTACTGTGGATGGCATTAAATACTCTGTAAGCACAAGGAAAGAAGCAAGACCTACTTTTTTGAAGATTTTTAAGGCTCTCCCATCTTCAGAAATGTGAACAGTTCATTTTGGCTTTCTGCAGCACCAGGGAGAATGGGATGTTTCATTTATGACAATCTGAGGCTTTAAAATCCTTTGTCTGTTCTGTTTCTTGTAGCAGGCCTGGAATTTTATTTGCTTATCTTCTTATCTCGTAGTTCCAGTTGATTGAACTGCCTTTACAGTTTAAATAGCGGAGTAGAAAGAGGAACTGCTGGCGAAGTAAAAAGAAACCTGTTTGGACTTATTTTGCAGGAAAAGGACTGTAAGATAGTGTGTGAAGTCAAAGTGATGCAGGTAAACACTGTGGAAATGCATTGTGTATTAAAAAAGGAGATGGTTATGTGTAGTGGCAGAATAAGGTACTGTAGTTTTTTTTTTATATTTGTTTTCTCCTTTTTTCCTATATCTCTCTTCTCTTTACTCCTTTCCTTTATTCCTGTAGATAGGTGGTATTATTTCTAACTGATAAATGATGTAAAACGGTTAGTTGATCAGATTTAAACAATGTGCATATAATAATAAAATAACATAAAAGAAGTTATTTTTTATGTGTAATTTAAGGCATTTTTTCTTATTTCTTCTCCTTTTGCTGTGCTCCCTTCATGCTTTTTTTTTTTTTTTTATTTTAACCCCTTGGTTCCTCTCTTATTCACATATGGTTATTACAAATGAAAGTGCCATTATAGTTTTATTTTGAACTGCATTGGTTTTCAATATTAATATGTTAGTAGGTAAGTTGTAGGGGAAGAACAAAGCAGATTAAAGTAGTTAGATCATTTTATTCAGTAGATACAGGATGTTGGGAAATGTTAAATAACTGTCTGCTTTCTATGTCAACTAATATTTAATACTGTATAGAACAACAAATTAGAATGTTATTTGCTATTGCTGAATATAAAGCTGAAGTGAATTGAAGTACATTAGAATCTCAGGGTACAATTAGTTTATTTGTATATCCATAAATATGTACAGAGCTGTAGTTACCTATAAGTAGTGTTTAGTAGGGAATGTCAGAATTAGACTTTGTAGACGTAGAAGTAGTTGTTGTAGGTTTTTTGCATGGGGTTTCATTGTTAAATAATAGAATTAGTAGATTAGTTACTCAGATGGTTTCCAGTAATGTAAAACCTATGTTCATCCTGGTCCAGAGGAATAGTGGGTAGGCACTGGGTAGGGATAGGATGGCAGTTTTGCTTCCATACAATTGATGATATGCCAACTTATGTTATTCTAAGGTTGCTCAAAGAGATTAGATATCGAGTTATATTTCTAATGAACGTTAAATGTGGATAATAGAATCTTGGAATGTCAAAGGACTCCAGAACATGAAAAAAGAAAGCTGTTTTTCATTTGTTTCTCAAATCATCAGCATGTTGTATTTTATTACAAGAAATGCATATGACTAATGATCAGTGGGAGTCAGTGAAGGATAAGAAATGGGTTAGGAAGATTGTGACGGAAGGAACAACAAATAGTGCAGGGGTGGCAATTTTAGTTAAGAATCACTTTCAGGGAGATATTAGGGATGTGAAAATGGATCAGGAGGGTAGATGGTGTTTGGTCCTTCTCACATCCAAATGTTATGATAAACCTATAGTACTAATATGTGTATATGCCCCTAATGTTAATCAGCATCATTTCATAGCTTCAATCTATTCCATTTTACAGTCATACAATAATTGCTATATAGTGTTGGGAGGTGACTGGAACTCTTATCAAGATCCTAAATTAGACAAGTTGGGTGCTTCTTCATTGTTCAATAAACAGGCAATGGTAGCATTGAAAGAATTGAAAATGGATTTCAAACTCTATGACCCTTTTAAACACATACACTCACAAGGGAAAGCAGAGAATTTTACTTATTATTCAACCTGCCATAAAATGTGGTCGAGAATTGACTTTTTCTTAATTTCAGAGGTGTTGATCTCAGCTGACCCTAGTGTTTCTAATCAAGTCAGACAACTCTCAGACCATTCAAAGATAACTTTAACCTTAAACAGTAGTAATATGGATACTAAGAGGCTTCGAGGGTATAATTGGTCCTTGAACCCATATTTACTAACCAAGGAAGATATATTAATGGAAGTCAAGGAGATACTTAAACAGTCATTAAATAATATTTCCCAAAATAGACACCCAATAGGTATAGAATGGGCTACAACTAAAACGCAGCTAAGAGGACTAGTTATACAAAAAGCTACATATTATAAAAAATTACAAAAGAAGACTCAATTGGATTTAGAAACTAAAATTCAATTACTGGACCAAGATTTGATGAGGAACTATAATGAACAGACAGAAACTGAGCTATTAAGATGTCAAAAAGAACTATTTTTACTTCATAATAGAAATTTGTCACTTTATGAACAAAGAAATTTAGTTAAATATGCAAATCATATTCAAACCCCCTCGAAAGCATTAGCTCGTATTATTAACCAGATGAAATCAACATGATTAATTACTGAAATACACTATAACAATACTACATATACTGACAAGGCGGATATCATGAAGACCTTTGAAAAAATTTTAATCAGATTTATGGTGAGAAGCAGACACTCTTGCAAGATAAAGACAGAAAAGATTTTTACAGAGAATCACTTTCCCTAATATTGACAAGGAATTTCATAGAGATTTAATCAAACCGATTACAGTTGAGGAGGTGTCGAAACAATCAAGAAACTGAAGCCTCACAAAGCCCCAGGCCCAGATGGTTTGACCTCGAATTCTACAAATCTTCTAGTGAGATTTTGAGCAGTGTATTGTCACAGACTTTTAATTATATCACTCTAAATAGAATTAATGATCCTCATTTTAATGCCTCAAGGACAGTTCTGATATTAAAAGAGAAAGGTGATTCCAAAATCCTGATAATTACAGGCCTATATCACTTTTGAATATGGACATGAAAATCATGACATCCATTCTGGCGAGTAGGCTGAAAAAGGTAATAAACCCAATAATATCAGAGGAACAGGCGGGGTTTATGGATGGGAGGCAGACCACGGATAATACCTTAACGCTCCATACCTTAATCTCTTATGCGAAATATAAAACCTGAATTTGTATGCCCTAATTATTGATGCTCAGAAAGCATTTGATAGGGTTAATTTGGATTATTTATTTGATACATTACCTTATTTTAATATACCGCAGGAGTTTATCTCAATGTTAAGGATACTATATAGAAATGCATACACAAATTTATTTATAAATCACGAATGCTCGAATAGGATAAAAATCATAAATGGTACCCGACAAGGCTGCCCATTATCTCCCATCTTATTTAATCTTTACTTGGAGCCTTTATTTTTACACCTTAAGCAAAATGTTTTTTATAATTCTCCTGTACTGTATGGAATAAAGGTTAGGATGGCTGCCTATGCAGATGATTTAAACATATATTGTACCACACCTGTTTCCGATACTGAAAAAATATTAGCTGCAATAGAAATCTTTGAGAGAATTTCCAATTACAAGCTAAATTTTAAAAAATCTAAAATATTCCCATTAAAGACACCCACACCTTTTTCAATGCTACCATTAATAGGACAAGTATTGATGGAAGAAAAGATAAAATATCTGGGAATTGTCTTCTCAACTGAAAATAGAGATTTTTTTATTAACAATGTAAAGTCAACTACAGATCAAATAACATTGGATCTTGAGAGATGGAGTAGATTGACGTTACCGATGATGGCAAGAGCAGCTATCATAAGAATGAATGTTCTTTCTAGAATGTTATATATTTTTAGAGCTGCACAACTCAGAATTACCAAAACATTCTTTAAACAGCTTCATATAAGATTGGGAAGATTTCTTTGGGAACCTAGGAAGACGAGAATTTCATATGAAAAATTGATGGCTCCAAAAATAAGGGGGGGCTGGAATTACCGGATTTCGAAATGTACTATTTAGTGATTCAGGCCAATAGGATTTTAAAGACGTCTTACTTCAATAGTGATAATAGAAAATGGACACCCAAATGGGTGCTCTTAACGTACAAGCATATAAATGAAGTGGGAGTCAACGCTAAAGCATTACCCTTTTTAAATAATTGGACAATGAGTAAATATAAGCTAATGGAGCACATCAAAAGTTATGTAACAGCAATTCAAACTCTTTTCGCTTCCTTAAATTTACTAAAATATTTGATGGTTTTCCAACCGTTTCATAGGAACCCAAATTTAACAATTGGTGGTCAATTGATTGATCTAAAGAAATTCCCTTTAATCATGGAGTTAACTGTACTCGATTTATATCCTTTTCTAGGAGTATCAGTACAGGATATTTTAAAAGAAATAGAACTCCCTATTTCCTATTTAATTATAGTAAGACAGCTAAAAGACTTGGTTATAAACTATTTTAACAACTTTGAAATGAAAGGGGAAGATTTAATCATTTCTCGTAATCTATGGGAAGCGCTGTTGCAGGATAGAAAATATATAACCGCAGCATATAAATTGATAAAAGAGAGGAAGTATAATAATTATATTCTTTTATCGAGTTACTGGAGAGAGAATTTGATATTCCCAGATGACAATAAGATATTGGAGGCATTTAAATTAACATTAAAGTCCGTATCCCTTCAGAAATTGGTATTTACGCAGCTGATGATATTTAACAATGCATACTATACTCGTCTCACTTTGCACAAATTTGATGCGAAGAATTCACCCATATGCCCACATTGCTTTGATCAGACAGCAGATTTGCTTCACATGTTCTGGAGTTGTAAGTGCATTTATAAATTGTGGAATTCATTAAAATTGCAGTTACAAAAACTGGGTTACCAAAATTCAACACTCTCTTGGGAGTTAATGATTCTTCATATTCCCCCGGAGAATCTAAATAAATCAAAAACGATTGTAATTATGAATATTTGCCTATTAATGAAATTATATATAGCCACAAATTGGTTGAACCCAGCCCAGACATCGTGGGAAAATTTCAGATTGTTGGCAATA
>NC_056725.1:944699525-944709525 GCF_019279795.1 Protopterus annectens | reverse complement strand
AAAAGAGAGTTGTGTGAAAAATTTGAGAAACTGCTGTAAAAAAAGAAATGAGAGTTTATTTTAATATATTGGGGTTACAACATTATATTGAACTTAATATTACCCTAGAGGTTCATAAAAAACCCGAGTACTCCGTTTGATGAGAGTTGCCCTTTAAACAAACAGTTTAGATAGCATGGGATAGCTGCATCTCATAAGTGTGTGATGGACTGGTTGCACATTTTATTAGGGAGAGATCAAATAAAACACAAGAAATTAAAACAGGAATTGGCAACTCTGTCAAGTACAATCATAAACTCTTTAGGTGCACTTAATGTAAATAATTTAATGGACAAAATGAACACCAAATTGACTGCTTTGAAAGTTGAACTGGTACAGTATAAAAACGAAATTTGGCTTGGTAAGACTTCGAAATTGGTGAGAGATGTTGGCGATTACAAAGGGGCCGAGCCTTTGTGGCATTGTCTAATCACCAGCAGAGAAATCAACAGTGAAGAAACGGAAGTTTGAAGAGGGTGCATTCAGTGTCATTTGCTTCCTTGGAGGGAGTTAATCAGAATGACTCACAAGATAATGTGGATGGGGAATTTCCACGTCTTCCCCCTCCACAACAAGCCGAGGATTATCAACGGCATTTTTGGAGTGGTGGTGAACAACAGCAACAAGGACAGAAACTGGGTAGGAACAATACAAATGGCTCCTACAGAAGGGACTTTAAAAATGGACAGTATAACAATAAGAAATTTAAATGGTAATAGGGGCAGTGAGTTTGAAATTGTAAATTTTGCTGTAAATTTGTCTAATTGTGATTTGACACAAGAGCAATTTACAGTATTGAATTTAGGCCTTACATTTTTTCCAACTGTTATTCCTAGGGCCTATATAATCAAGCAAGAAATTTTTAAACTTGTACGGAAGCTACATCTTAAGTGTTATTTTTCCAATAATATGGATTTTAGTATTTCTTGTTTAGAAAACCAAATGTCTGATCATAGTTTTTATTCATGTTGTGAAGAAATCGAAGAAGCTTTTGCTGATTGTGTTAAGACAAATGCATATTGTGCACTAGATACATCAAACATTCCTGTTTTGAATAAGTTTATTCCCCCTTTCCAAAACGAAAGTATCTCACACTTTAGTTCAACGACTAATTTTGGTGGGGAGAACATCTACAAGAAGGTTTTGGGTGATAAGGGACATATCAAATATAATTTAACATTTAGAGAGTGGGAGTCTTTATAAGAACTAAAGAATAGAAAGGATTTAGTGATTAAACCGGCCGACAAAGGCAATAAAATTGTAGTAATGAATGTGGCACAATATCATAAGATGTGTATGGACCATCTGATGAATCAGGAAGTCTATGAAGTTAGTGAGAGAAAATCATTTGAAAAGCTATAGTTGAATATGAAAATTTGTTGGAAAAAGTTACTAGAAAAGATGTAAAAGAGAAATTGTCCAATAAAAGTAGTGAAATGGTCATCTTTTTTTGTTTGCCAAAAATACATGTATGATCCACCAGACAGACCTATTATTTCTGCATGCAGATATTTTCCCATAATATAGGTTTGTTATTACACAGGTTACTACCTCCCTATGTACAAAAACGTCCTCATATATACAAGATAGTTTTGATTTTTGAATAAAATTTCCCTAACTGTGTGGAATAAAGAAATGTACTGGGTGGTTTTGGATGTGAAAAGTTTGTACACTTCAATTAAACATGCGGACGGACTATATGCTATTTCCCATTTTTTGGGAGATAACCCACTTTCCACCTTTATAGTTGAATTAGTGGATTTTTCTTTGAAAAATAACTATTTTTCTTATAATAATCAGATGTTCAGACAAAAACAATGGACAGCTATGGGGGCAACATTTGCCCCCATGTATGCTAATTTATTTATGGCATTTTTTGAGATTATATATTTGTTCAGACAGGACTTTGTGAAAAAACCTGCAAGTTTTTATTTTAGATACACAGATGATTTAATTTTCATCTGTGAAGGTGGGCAGGATAAAGTAAGTAATTTTGTTGCTGATTTGCACTGCAACCCATTTGGTTTTTCCTTTGATTGTTTGCAACAAGGCAATAGAGTGGTCTTTTTGGGTCTTGTTTAGAGGTTAGATAGGATGGTTCTATTGTTTTTGGAGTGTATAGGAAGTTTGTAGATGGCAGTCAATACCTCCATGCCTCCAGCTGTCATCCCTCTCATTTGATAGCAGCTCTTTCTTATGGTGAATTTTTACGTTTGTCCAGAATATGCAATGATGAGAACTTTTTGAGACAAGAAATCAATAGATCAGCTAATATGTTTATAAGAAGGGGATATGATCCCGTTATGGTGACTGAGGCAGAACTTAGAGTATACCATGACTTTGGGAAATATAAAGGAAATCTGATTTGGAAGAAAGGAGGTACCGTACAATTTTGAGGTACTATAGATGAACAGCGCAAAAAAGAGCAAGTGTACTTTGTGTCTATGTACAATATGAGAAGTGAAGACATTGGAAATATAGTTAAATATTTTGTTTAGGATAGATATACAAAGACTTCCAAAAAGTTTAGGCACTTTTAAATGTGGTAAGTGCTTAGTTTGTGCACATATTATAAACTCCTTTGGGTTTATTAATAATGTCAAATTTATGTCTAAGGGTTCATTTACATGTGAGACCAAGGGGTTGTGTATGCTTTACATTGCCCCTGTAATTTGTTTTATATTGGGGAAATGAAAAGAATGTTCTGAATTAGAGTTATGGAACACTTAAGGACATAAAACACCAAAAGGGAGGAGAAAGTGATTTCTGCACACTTTAAAATCGCACATGATAGTAATCATTTATTGCTGCAGGGAAGTATTTTGGAACAAATTAATGTTTTTGTGAAAATTAAATACTGTTGAAGGGAATTCTTCTGTATAAGGAATGTATTTATATTTTAAAGTATAATACATGAATCCCTATGGGACTTTATAATGAACTAAACTGGAAATGCTTGTTTTAAGTATAAGTCTTGTTTTAATTGTTTAATTGGATAATGGTATGTGTTTATTGATGGTTAGGATATATAAAAGAAGTGTTTTGCATTTTTTAACTTGTATTTCAAGAAGGTGGTTACACCGAGGCACAAGAAGTGAATAAAATACTGGTTATTTTACAGCTTGGCTGTTTGATTTGGTCATCACTTTTGGATCTATTAGTTGTTATACAAATTTGGAGTGTGGTGGTGTTGTTGCAACCTTATAATACTCAGTTAGCTTGCATAGCTTCAGGTCAAGCATTTTGTTAACTCTATAATCTTTCTACTTCTGACAAGGATGGCAAAACAATTGATAAGTTTGTGGAAAAAAATCTATGCTTCTGCAAATTACATTTTTACAATTTTGAATTGTCAGTCTCCTATGTTTAAGTTTAACCCAGCCACTGAGGATGCACAAGCCAGTGCATTTCTTTGTGCCGGTCCGAAGCCCGGATAAATGGGGAGGGTTCATCAGGAAGGCTATCCGGCATAAAACCTCTGCCAAATGATTTACGGGAGAACATTTCATATTTCCATACTGGATCAGTCGAGGCCAGGGTTAACAATGACTGCCACCAGTACTGTTAGCCAACAGGGTGCTGGAGGAAATTGGGCTACTGTTGACCAAAGGAGAAGAGGAGGGGGAAGGCATGCCTGAAGGCTGGAAGAGAGGAAGAAGGTTAGGAGTGTAGTAGTGAGGGTAGGAACTTTGAATTTTGGCAGTATGACTGGTATAGGGAGAGAGCTAGCTGATATGATGGAGAGAAGGAAGGTTGATATATTGTGTGTGCAAGAGACCAGATGGAAGGGAAGTAAGGCCAGGTGTATAGGAGGCAGGTTAAAATTGTTCTATCATGGTGAGGATGGTAGGAGAAATGGGGTAAGGGTTATCCTAAATGAACAGTATGCCAAGAGTGTTTTGGAGGTGAAGAGAGTGTCTGATAGAGTGATGTTTATGAAGCTTGAAATTGATGGTGTAATGATGAATGTTGTTAGTGCATATGCTCCACAAGTTGGGTGTGCGATGGATGAGAAAGAAAAATTTTGGAGTGAGTTGGATGAAGTGGTGGTGAGTGTACCCAAGGGTGAGAGACTAGTGATTGGAGCGGACATCAATGGGCATGTTGGTGAAGCGAACAGAAGGGATGAGGAAGTGATGGGTAGGTATGGTGTTAAGGAGAGGAATGCAGAAGGTCAGATGATTGTGGATTTTGCGAAAAGGATGGACATGGCTGTGGTGAATACATATTTTAAGAAGAGAGAGGAGCATAGGGTGATGTACAAGAGTGGAGGAAGATGCACACAGGTGGATTATATCCTATGTAGGAAGGCTAGTCTGAAGGAGATTGGAGACTGTAAAGTGATGACAGGGGAAAGTGTAGTTAAGCAGCATAGAATGGTGGTCTGTAGGATGACGTTGGTGATCAAGAAGAGTAGGAGGAGTGTGAAAGCAGCACCAAGGATCAAATGGTGGAAGTTAAAAAAGGGTGATTGTGAGGTGGATTTCAGGGATGAGTTAAGACAGGCACTGAGAGGCAGTGAAGAATTACTGAATAGCTGGGTAACTACAGCAGAGCTAGTAAGGGAGACTGCTAGAAAGGTGCTTGGTGTGACATCTGGACAGAGGAAGGAGGACAAGGAGACCTGGTGGTGGAATGAGGAAGTACAGGAGAGTACAGAGGAAGAGGCTGGTGAAGAAGAAGTGGGATTGTCAAAGAGATGAAGAAAGTAGACATAAGTATAAGGAGATGAGCCACATGGCAAAGAGAGAGGTGGTGAAGGCTAAGGATAAGGCATATGGAGAGTTGTATGAGAGATTGGACACTATAGAGGGAGAAAAGGACCTGTACCAATTGGCTAGACAGAGGGACAGAGCTGGGAAAGATGTGCAGCAGGTAAGGGTGATAAAGGATAGTGAGGGAAATGAACTCACAAGTGAGGAGAGTGTGTTGAGTAGATGGAAAGAGTACTTTGAAGGGCTGATGAATGAAGAGAATGAGAGAGATTGAAGGTTGGATGATGTGGGGATAGTGAATCAGGAAGTAAAACAGATTAGCCAGGAGGAAGTAAGGACAGCTATGAAGAAGATGAAGAATGGAAAGGCTGTTGGCCCAGATGACATATCAGTGGAAGCATGTAGGTGCTTAGGAGAAATGGCAGTGGAATTTTTAACCAGATTGTTTAATAAAATTTTGGAAAGTCAGAGGATGCCTGAGGAGTGGAGAAAAAGTGTTTTGGTACCTATCTTTAAGAATAAGGGTGATGTGCAGAGCTGCAGTAACTACAGAGGGATAAAATTTATCAGTTACAGCTTGAAGTTATGGGAAAGAGTAGTGGAAACTAGGTTAAGAAGGGAGGTGATTATTAGTGATCAACAGTATGGTTTCATGCCTGGAAAGAGCACTACAGATGCAATTTTTGCTCTGAGAGTGTTGTTGGAGAAATACAGAGAAGGTCAGAAAGAGTTGCATTGTGTCTTTGTGGACTTAGAGAAAGCATATGATAGGGTGCCTAGAGAGGAGTTGTGGTATTGTATGAGGAAGTCGGGAGTGGCAGAGAAGTATGTAAGAGTAGTACAGGATATGTACGAGGGTAGTGTGACATTGGTGAGGACTGCAGTGGGAGTGACAGATATATTTAAGGTGGAGGTGGGATTACATCAAGGATCAACTCTGAGCCCTTTCTTATTTGCAGTGGTGATGGACAGGTTGACAGATGAGATCAGACAGGAGGCCCCGTGTACTATGATGATTGCAGATGACATTGTGATATGTAGTGAGAGTAGGGACCAGGTTGAGGAGACCCTGGAGAGGTGGAAATTTGCTTTAGAGAGGAGAGGAATGAAGGTCAGCAGGGCTAAAACAGAATATATGTGTGTAAATGAGAGGGAGGGAAGAGGAATGGTGAGGATGCAGGAAGTAGAGTTGGTAAAGGTGGATGAGTTTAAGTACTTGGGATCAACAGTTGATTAATGGTGAGTGTGGAACAGAGGTGAAGAAGAGAGTACAGGCAGGGTGGAATGGGTGGAGAAGAGTGTCAGGAGTGATTTGTGATAGACGTGTACCAGTAAGAGTGAAAGGGAAGGTCTATAAGAGGATAATAAGACCAACTATGTTATATGGGTTGGAGACAGTGGCACTGACAAAAAGGCAGGAGTCAGAGCTGGATGTGGCAGAGTTAAAGAGATTTGCACTGGGTGTAACTAGGATGGACAGAATTAAGAATCAGTATATTAGAGGGTCAGCTCAAGTTGGACAGTTTGGAGACAAAGCAAGAGAGGCGATATTGCATTGGTTTGGACATGTGCTGAGGAGGGATGCTGGGTATATTGGGAAAAGGATGCTAAGGATGGAGCTTCCAGGTAAAAGGAAAAGAGGAAGGCCCAAGATAAAGTTTATGGATATGGTGAGAGAGGACATGCAGGCAGTTGATGTTTAAGAGCATGTTGCAGAGGATAGTAAGAAATGGAAACAGATGATCCGCTGTGGCGACCCCTAACGGGAACAGCCGAAAGAAGATGATGATGAGTCTCCTATGTTTAAGTTTATTCAGACTAATTGTGAAAAGTGTGAGGAATGTTTTAACTGAAGTTCCCTCTTGTCAGGAAAAATGTGCTCTGGGTGATTTAGTTTCTTCAATTTCTCAGCTCATCACTAGTTCCTTAAAGTGTGTATTTGATTCTGAAGATACTATATCCAGGATTGCTTCCATTTGTACTGTTGAGGTTTTGCCTTGCTGTGTGCTCAGTATCTCCCAGAAGGTGCACAAAATGAGATTTTAGATTCCCCATTGGATCCATTTTTAGTTGTTGGTCACTCTCCTGCAGATGTAATGAGAGTGGTATGCTGATACAGGGACTCTCTCAGATTTTCAGCACTCCTTCTCCCAAATTTCCAAAGGGATTTCTGCTCCCTTTTCCATGGCAGCCCCTTATCCCTTCCAGAAAGTTTAAATCTCCATTTCTCTCTTTGACAGCAGATTGTTTCAGACAAGCGGAAGGAGGATTGCAAATGGCAATGGGTAAAAATTCCTCCATTCCAGAGAATGATTCCACATTCTCTGTTCCCTCCTGTCTTGCAAAACATGCTTTCTCAAGGGGCTGTTTGAAACAGTTCTTGTTTTCCAATTAGGAAAAGGGTTTTATTCAAGAAGATTTTTGCCACCAAAGAAAGAAAATGCTTTGAGATCAGTTCTCCATTTTCCTTCCTAAACCAACTAGTGTCAGTGGCCAAGTTTAAAATGCTTTCACTTCACAACCTAACATATTAATCCCCCTTCCTAATTTTATTTTCTTGGTAACCTTAGAATTAAAAGTTGCTTATCACCACATTCTAGCCATCCAGACTTCAGACAATTCTTAAGGTTTTTATATGTCTGGATCACATTGCAAGTTCTTTACCTTACCCTTTGGGTTATCCACTGCTCCAAGTGTGTTCACAAAGTGGTTTGTTCCAGTCATAGCCCATTTCAGGCTGCACGGTATCCACATTTTTCCATATTTAGATGATATGCCTAATCTTGCAGACTTTTTTCAAAGTTTCAAGAATCACTGACTTGGGTGAGAGATCTCCTATATAGTCTGTGATTCAAAGAAAACATTCAAAAGTCTTTTTTGACTCAGTTACACAGGATTGTGTTTCTGGGGTAACTGCTAGACACCTCAGTACAAAGAGGTTTTCTTCCAAAGAATAAATAGATCTACTGTATATTTAAATCTATTTCATAAGTTTTCCACTCAGACTTTGGTAACTGCGGGGGAATACTTCAGGATTCAGAGTGTCTTGGCAACTATGATTCTCATGATACCGCTGTTAGGACTCCACACAAGAATAATACAGTGTTACCTTAAGTCTCTTTGATCCCGGCACCAACACATATTATCTTTTCAGATTCTTGTTATGGGATTTGTGAGAAGAGAAATCTCTTTGTGAAGACATCAAATATTCCTGAATCCAGGACTCCACTTCTCCCGCCCTGCTTCAAAGCAGTCAGTCACCACAGACAGTTTGGACTTTGCTTGGGAGGCAGTGTCTAGGGGGTTAAAAGTGAAAGGTATCTGGGACAACAAAGACAGGCACAAGCGCATAGACATAAAAGAGATATTTGCCCTTATCAATGCACTCAACTCTCTGTGTCACCTTTGGTCCCCAGGACTTCTTCAAGCTGTTACAGATGCCACAGAGATTTGGTATACAAACAACAAGGGGACCCAGATCTTACCTCCTATGCAGACTAGCCATGTTAGCATGGGATATAGCTTTACAGGATGATCTCAGTTTACAGCCATTCTACATTCTATCAGAGAAAACATGCGCAACAGACAAACTGAGCAGAACAAAAGTAGACCATCATGGATGAAAAATGGACTAGGGGACCTCCCAAGGTTTTATCCATCTGTAGGGAGTTCCTCAAGAAGACCTTTTTGCCTCCTCTCTGAACAATCATCTGGCAAAACTCTACTCCAGAACTCCATGCAAGTAGACCTGGAAGACAGATGCCTTTTGTGTTCCTAATACAGGAATGTTCCTGCACACTTTTACACTCTTTCCACTGATATCCCAGGTACTGCTGAAGATTCAGAAGGAACACTCCTAGATCATTGTGTGACTCTTTTCTGCTACAGACAACTGTGGTTCTTCCTTCTTTTGGAATTGGCTAGGGGCAATTACCACAAGCTTCCTCACAGACTGGATCTACTCACAGAAGAACGGAGGTTTTTGAAACACTTCAACCCCAAACTATTTCAACTGACTGCTTGGATATGTGCAACAGGTACTAATGAAGGCAAGAAAGCTTGCTACTAGAAATTTATATATTAGCAAATGGAAAAGGTTTTCTAGTTGGTGGCAGCAACATAACCAGCACCCAGTCAGAGGTCTTGTTTCTCTGGTTTTACAATATTTATGTGAGCTACTTTCCTATGGCCTGTCTTACCCCTCTGTCAAGGTTCACTTTTTATCCATTTCAGCATGTCTGTCCATGGAACCTGCTCTTTCAAGACATTATTATTTCAAAATGTTCTTGAAATGTGTATTGCATAACAGAGATCCAAGAAAACTGGTGGCCCCTCCTCGTGATCTTAATTTTGTATTAGAAAAGCTAACACCTTTTACATTTGAACCATCTCATCTGGTTGACTTGAGGCTCTTAACATGGAAAACGGTTTTAATGATTGGTATCACCTCTGCAATATGGGTATCTGAGATGCAATCTCTTATAGTGGGTCAACTTTATCTATTTTTTTTCAGAGAGAGTCAGGGTTTCTTTGAGGAATAATCCTTATTTTATACCTAAAGTGTTATCTGAGTTTTCTTTAAGTCAAACTCTGTTTCTTCTCTGAACTCAAAACTGAGGGAGAAAGGTCCATTCCTTATATTTGGAGTTAGGGTCAGGCATCTCCAGGATACATGAATGCCCATTCATTTCAGCCCAGGAAGCTTCATCATCCTATTCTTCTTCCCTCTGGCAAGAGTCATGTTGTATAGAGCAGGCCAGTTTCTGGTCCTGAGGGGATGGCCTACCCATCCTTCTTTCAGGTGACTCACTGAGTCATATGTTTTGCTTGGTTAGGTGGAAGAGGAGGCTTGCATGCACGTCTACATGCCTTCTACTTTCCCTGGCTCTAATGATCATTGCTCCTCATTAACACTATGACCCAACCCATTTTTTGCAAGTAGACTATACTCCGAGGCACCATCAGGTATCTCCAAGTTCACAGGCCGAAGAGCACCCCTCTGACCAAGGATGAATATCATCTTCCTCTGCCTGGCATCTCAGATGCAAATGCCACTTATAAGACATGAGCTGTCTGGGCTATGGTCAAGGTTTTATTCCTATATACTATGGGGCTTGAGAAGATGATCCTTTGTCTTGTCAACTTTCATGGCTCTCCCATAATTATATGAGACAAACTTTACATTACCTTGTCCTCACACCCGACAGAAGAGTTTGTACTGGTCAGTCAGTGAGAAGGGATGGACA